>NC_133662.1:35436813-35706392 GCF_037893015.1 Macrotis lagotis
TCTCACTACTAACCTTCTGTTCCTGAGCAGTCTCTCTGCTGTCCTCAACTGAATGAGAGTTTGGGACTTGTAATTATATATCAGAAGCCCCACCCCTCCAAAGGAGAATATACAGTGTAACTCAGTAACCTGGGTATTTAGTAGGGCCCCTTTCTAGTCAACATACTTGAGATGTGTTGAGGGCTCTATGCTCTGACTCTATACTTATCTAAAAATAGAGGGAAAAAAATCCTGACTTCTAAGTCAGAGGACCTGAGTTCAAATTCTAGTGACATTTATTACCTATATAACTTTGAGAAAATTACTTCACCTTTATGGATCTCAGTTTCTTCATCTGTAAAATGAAAAACTCAGAGTAGATGATCTTTATTTCTAACTGATGCAAAGTTAAGTGAGTAGAACCAGGAGAAAATTGTACACAATGTTCTTATAGATTTAAGTTGATGAGAGGATGTAAAGTGAGAATGGATAACAATAATCATTATCATCCATTTATATAATACTATAAAGGAAGGAAACAAATACTTTAAAAAAAATCTACTATATGTAACCTTCATGATTAGCGTTTTGTAAATATCTCATTTGATCCTCACAACAGTCTTATTGTCTTCATTTTACAGTTAAAGAATTTGAGGTAAACTGAGGTTGAGTGACTTGCCCTGGATAACAACTAGTAAATGTCTGAAACTGGATTGGAATTCAGGTCTTCATGACTCCAAGTTCATCATTCTGTTCACTGTTTGTCAAACACTTTCCTCACCATTACTTTACATAAGAAGAAGCTAGGCTCCCAAGAGCTGTTTGACTAGAGTCATATTTATCAGGACAAAGTTGGGACTTGAAACAAGGTCTTCTGCCTTCAAGATTAGTGTTTGTTTCAAATGATCACCAAAGGGAATCCATGGCTGCTGGTTTTACCATAAAAGTGGTACAAGCTGGAAATATAGTGACATGGTGGCCACAAGCTGGAGGCATAACAGATGATATCACAAAACTCACCTTTAGCTACCTGGATGGTTACTTTACCCTGTTGAACCTCAATATCCTTAACTATAAAATAGTTTTAAAAAAAAACCCAAACAAGAAACCTATTATTTCATTGTTGTGGGGAACTTCCAGGAGTCAAACTCCTTTAACTGATGCATATCAGAACCTGCTCTTCAATTTATAGTCTCAGAAAAGAATTTGGAGCAGTGAGAGATTATTATCTAGAACTCACCCTTCCCCTATCCCCCAAACTATATGTGTACTAAGAATTGAACCCTGGACTTTCCTGACACCAAGACTAGCTCTCTATCTCTACTACATTTCCTCTTTGGAATCATAAACTACTATCTAAATATAGCTTGTTATTGTGAATTTATGGAAGACGGAATCATGTTGGATTATGACATTGATAGGAATGAGGATAATTTGTATTAAATCTCTAAATTTCCAAGCTGGCGTGATGTAGGACAAAAATGTTCCTTGGTGTCATAAGATATGGATCTGGTCATCTGTGGGAATTCTGTTCTCATGATAGTATATAAAATTCACAAGTAGAAGCACAACAATTTCTCTTTATCAAAGATTCCCATGGCCTCTCCCTTTGAACATTTTACTAAGCCTGTTCACATGGAGCCAAAAGGACTGAAAGGAATTTCACTTCCTCTCCCTGCTCTTGTTTCCTCTGGAATATAATAAGCAAAGAATGGTCAAAAGGTGGGGAAGAGAAAAGAAGGGATAGAGGAGTGTATATCATCTTCCCACAGTTTAATCAGCTCAGTGTCATGAAAAGATCCTTCCTAGGTTACTTTCCACCTTGTCATTTTAAGCAAGTCATTGTAAACTCCTCCCTCAGTTTCCTTAGCTGCCAAATCAGGGAGTCTGATAAGATCCTAGCTCTGAATCCAATGATCCTAATCTCTATGGAAATAGACCTACTCTAATACTGTTGGTTTTTTGTTTGTGAAAAGAATTCTTTTTTAAAAATAGAGAAACTGAGACCTCCACTTTGTGACACTGTGGGGAGAGGTGTGCTGTTAAATGTTTAACAATTAACTGAGGGGTGAGTGAGAAATGTACCACAGACAGACTTTAAGCTTAGTCTTAATTATTAACAATTTCTCCATCATTTTCTTAAGTCTAGATCATGGATATACAATCTTTTAGCTCCTCTGGACCGTATCAACCAATAAAAACTTGTCAAGGGCTGCATATAGAATTTAAAATTTATTTATGACTATAATGCAACCCATATTACCAAAGAGGATAATAATAATAATATATAATAATGCTGCATGTGACTCACAGGTTAGACACACTTAGTCTCAACAATTAACAAAACTTTAAATCAAGCTGTGACCTGTAGCATTTTCTGATTTCCAAAGTATAATTGCTCATCCTGTGATCAACCTTGACGGACTTGCTCATTCCATCAGTGCAACAATCAGGGACAATTTTGGCCTCTTTGCAATGGAGAATACCATCTGTATTCAAAGAAAGAATTGTGGAGTTTAAACAAAGTTCAAGGACTATTCCCTTTAACTTAGGGGGAAAAATGATATTTTATTGTCCGATCTTGTTATCTCTTATACTTTTTGTTTCTTCTTTAAGGATATGATTTCTCTCTCATCACACTCCATTTGGATCAATGTACAACATGGAAACAATGTAAAGACTGACAAATTGCTTTCTGGGGTGGGGGGGGGGGAAGCAAGATTGGGGGGGAAAATTGTAAAACTCAAAATAAATAAAATCTTTAATTAAAAAAAATGTTCATCCTGAAAAGTTAACAAATTAAACAGAAAATGATAGAAATAATTAATAATTATATCCAAGAAAATTATAGTAATGAGATATCATATCAAAAATTTATGGGATACAACAAGGTAGTTTTTTCTTTATTCTTCTCTTTTTTATTTAATTTATCATGTCCTTAAGGAAAAAAGATAACATATAAGAGATAAGAGATAACAAAATTATGTAATAAGATAAGTTTTTTCTAATTAAAAGTCTTTGGTTTTTCTTCAAACTCCACAATTCTTTCTCTGGATACAGATGGTATTCTCCATCACAGATACCCCAAAATTGTGCCTGATTATTGCACTGATGGAATGAGCAAGTCCATTAAGGTTGATCATCACCCCCATGTTGCTGTTAGGGTATACACCTAATGTACATCTAATCTTCTTCTTGTTCTGCTCATCTCACTCAGCAACAGTCCATGCAAATCCCTCCAGGCTTCCCTGAATTCCCCACCCTCCTGCTTTCTAATAGAACAGTAGTGTTCTATAATGTACATATGCCACAATTTGTTCAGCCATTCCCCAGTTGATGGACATTCACTCAATTTCCAATTCTTTGTCACCACAAACAGGGATGCTATGAATATTTTTGTACAAGTGGTGTTTTTATCCTTTTTCATGATCTCTTCAGGGTATAGACACAGTAGTGGTATTGCTGGGTCAAAGGGTATGCACATTTTTATTGCCCTTTTGGTGTAATTCCAAATTGCTCTCCAGAAAGGTTGGATGAATTCACAGTTCTATCAACAATGTATTAGTATAGAAATTGATCATTGTTCTTTCTAATCATATTGGCCAGTCTGAGAGTTATGAAGTGGTACCTCAGAGATGCTTTAATTTGCATTTCTCTAATGAATAGTGATTGAGAGCAATTTTTCATTTGACTATGGATTGCTTTGATTTTCTTATCTGTAAATTGCCTTTGCATATCCCTTGACCATTCATCAATTGAGGAATGGTTTGTTTTTTTAAAAAATTTAGCTCAGTTCTCTGTATATTTTAGAAATGAGTCCTTTGTCAGAAATAGTTGGAAAAATTGTTTCCTAATTTACTTTGATCTTGCTTAGAGTGGTTTTATCTGTGCAAAACCTTTTTAATTTAATGTAATCAAAATTTTTAATGATATTCTCCATCTCTTCTTTGGTCATAAACTACTTCTCTTTCCATAGATCTGACAGGTAAACTATTCCTTGATCTACTTTGCTTATACTATTGTTTTTTATGTTTAAATCCTGTATCCATTTTGATCTTATCTTGGTAGAGGGTGTGAGGTGTTGGCCTAATCCAAGTTCCTGCCATACTAACTTCCAATTTCCCCAATAGTTTTTATCAAAGAGAAAGGTTTTTTTTTTTTTTTTTTTTTAGGATTTTTTGCAAAGCAAAGGGGGTTAAGTGGCTTGCCCAAGGCCACAGCTAGGCAATTATTAAGTGTCTGAGTTCACATTGATCTCAGGTACCCCTGACTCCAGGGCTGGTGCTCTATCCACTGTGCCACCTAGCTGCCCAAAGAGAAAGTTTTTATTCCAAAAGCTGGACTCTTTGGGTTTATCAAATAGCAGATTACTATAATTGTTTCCTGCTATTGAACCTAGTCTATTCCACTGATCCACCACTCTATTTCTTAGCCAATACCAGACAGTTTTGATGACTGATACTTTATAATATAATTTTAGATCTGGTAGGGCTAAGTCACCTTCTTTTGCACGTTTTTTCATTAAATCTATGGAAATTCTTGACTTTTTATTTCTTCATATGAATTTACTTACAATTTTTTTCTAACTTATTAATGTAATATTTTAAAATTTTGATTGGTAGGGCACTAAATACTTTAATTTAGGTAAAGTTGTCATTTTTATTATATTAGCTCAGCCTATCCATGAGCAGTTGATATTTGTCATTATTTAAATCTGATTTTATTTGTGTAAGAAGTGTTTTGTAATGGTTTTCAAAAAATTTCTGAGTCAAGTAGACTCCCAAGTATTTTATATTGCCTGAAGTAATTTTGAATGGGATTTCTCTTTCTAGCTCTTTCTGCTGTATCTTGCTAGTCATATATAGAAATGTTGGGGATTTATAAGAGTTTATTTTAATATCCTGTGACCTAGCTAAAGTTGTTAATTATTTCTAGTAGTTTTAGATTATTTGGGGGGATTTTGATTTTATTAATTTCTCCTTTAATTTTTATAATTTCTAATTTGGTATTTAATTGGAGATTTTTAATCTGTTCTTTCTCTAATTTTTTAGTTACATGTTTAGTTCATTGATTTCCTCTTTCTCCAATTTATTCATGTAAGCATTTAAAGCTATAATATATTCCCTGAGAGCCGCTTTGAGTGAATCCCATAGTGTTTCATTATTATCATTATCTAGGATAAAATGGTTAATTCTTTCTATAATTTATTTTTTGGTTCACTCATTCTTTAAAATGAGGTTATTCAGTTTCCAATTGGTTCTGGGTCTATATCTCCTTGGCCCAATATTGCATATGACTTTTATTGCATTGTGATCTGAGAAAGATGTATTCACTATTTCTGCCTTTCTG
Source organism: Macrotis lagotis (assembly GCF_037893015.1). NCBI lineage: Eukaryota > Metazoa > Chordata > Mammalia > Peramelemorphia > Peramelidae > Macrotis > Macrotis lagotis. Next base: position 35,442,142 of record NC_133662.1, read on the forward strand.
CAGTTGATCATTAGGTTTTTATGTCCTAGTACATGGTCAATTTTTGTATAAGTTTCATGTACTGCAGAGAAAAAGGTATATTCCTTTCTATCCCCATTCAATTTCCTCTATAAGTCTACCATATCTAATTTTTCTAACAATCTATTTACCTCCTTAACTTCTTTCTTGTTTATTTTATGATTCAATTTATCTAGATCTGAGAGTGGGAGGTTGAGGTCTCCAACTAGTAGAGTTTTGCTGTCTATGTCTTCCTGCAGTTCTTTCAGTTTCTCCTCTAAGAATTTGGATGCTGTCCCATTGGGTGCATATATATTCAGTATTGAAATAACTTTATTGTCTATGGTACCTTTTAGGAGGATAAAGTTTCCTTCTTTATCTCTTTTAATGCTATCTATTTTTGCTGCTGCTTTGTCTGAGATAAGGATTGCTACCCCTGCCTTTTTTACTTCAGCTGAGGCAAAATATATTTTGCTCCAACCTTTTACCTTTACTCTATATGTATCTCTCTGCTTCAAATGAATTTCTTGTGAACAGCATATTGTAGGATTCTGATTTTTAATCTACTCTGCTATTCAATTACATTTTAAGGGAGAGTTCATCCCAATCACATTCAAAGTTATGATTACTAATTCTTTATTGCCCTCCATGCTTTCTTCCCTCTGTTTGTATTTTCCTCCTTCCCCCTTTATTCATATTCCCCAGTATTTTGTTTCTGAATACCACCCCCTTCAGTGTGTTTGCCTTCCTATATCACCCCTCCCCTTTCTTTCCCCTTTCCCTTTTTCCCTTTTTCCCTTTTCCTTCCCTTCCTTTTGTTAGTTCCCCTTTTCCCCCCACTCCCCCTCCTCTTTTCCCCTTTCAATACTTGAAAGGTTAGATTTTTTAAGTTAAATAAGTATGTGTAAATTGACTTTAAGCCAAGTCTGATGAGAAGAAGATACAGGTGTTTCTCATCTCCTCCCTTCTTTCCCTCTATTACCATAGGTATTTTGTACTTCTTAGTGTAATGAGCTTTACCCCCCATTCAATCCCCTCCCTCCTCCTGTCTCCTTCCTGTCCCCTTTTTAAAGGAGGTAGTGTTTTTTAGATCATTCTGAGTCATAGAAAATTCTGAGTATCTGTCTCTTCTAGCTGAGTACATTCTATCTAATAGAGGTAAAATTCTTGAAAGTTATTAGAGTCTTTCTCCCAAGTGGGGTTAAAGCCAGTTATATCTCATTGGATAGCAGTTTCATGGATAGGTCATGAATGTCCATCACTTCTCGTTTGGTATATTCTCTCTGTTAGAGTCTTAATTCTCAAGATTTATGAGAATCTTTTCCCCCATGCTGGAATATAGCTAGTTTCAACTTATTGGATAGCATTTTTTTTTCTTTTACTGCCCCCCCTTTTTTTACCTTTTCATGTGTCTCTTGAACCTCCTGTTTGAGGTCCAAATTTTCTATTTAGCTCTGGTCTTTTCATCAGGAATTTTTGGAATTCTTCCATTTTGTTAAATGACTATGTTTTTCCCTGGAAGAGAAGGCTCAGTTTTGCAGGATAGTGGATTCTTGGCTGCATTCCAAGCTCCCTTGCTCTTCAAAATACCTAGTTCCAGGCCCTTCGATCCCTTAATGTTGATGCAGCTAGGTCCTGTGTAATCCTTACTGTGGCTCCTTGATATTTAAATTGTTTCTTTCTGGCTGCTTGCAGGATTTTCTCTTTTATCTGATAATTCTGGAATTTGGCCACAACATTCCTTGGTGTTTTCATTTTAGGATCTTTTTCTGGAGAATATAGATGTATAACTACTTTGCCCTCTGGTTCCATGATATCAAGGCAGTTTTCCATCACTAAATCCTGTAATATTAAGTCCACACTTTTTTTTCTCTTCAATGTTTTCAGGAAGTCCCATAATTTTCAGGTTACTCCTCCTCGACCTATTCTCGAGGTCAGTGGTTTTGCTGATGAGGTATTTTACATTTTCTTCTATTTTTTTTTATTTTGTTTAACTGGCTCTTGCTGTCTCATGGAGTCATTAGTTTCTGCAGACTCCATTCTTTTTTTTAGAGAGGAGTTTTCTTCATTAACCTTTTGCAACTCCTTTTCCAATTGGTCAATTCTACTTTTGAAAGAGCTTTCCATTTGACCAATTGAGGTTTTGAGAGAATTATTTCCTTTTTGTATTTGTCCACTTGATGATCTGAGAGATTTATTCTTATTTTGTATTTGTCCAATTGTATTTTCTAAGGATTTGTTTTCTTGTTCCAAGGTATTGTCTCTCCCAAATTTTCCAGTTGATTTTTGAACTCCTTCCTTATTTCTTTAAGGAAGTCTTTCTGTGCTGAAGACTAGATCATATTCTCCTCAGAGGTTCTAGGTCTCTCTGAGTTAGGGTCTTTCCCTTCCAAGAATTTTTCTGTGGATCCACCTTTCTGCTGACCCTTCTTCATTTTGCTAAGACCTTGAGTTGGGGAGGGGCTGGTTCACAGGGACTTGGGATCACTAGAGGCTTTATTCACTGAGTGCAATTTCTCTGGATGGCCAGTAGGAGGTGCTGGTTGCTTTCTATGGAGTGTCTGTGACCTTGATTGAGGCCTTCTCCCTTAGCTTGAAAGGAGGGGTTGGAGCTAATGAATCCTTTTGCCTTCAATCAATGATGGGCTTTACCCTGGGGTGAGGTCATTCCTCTCCCTATTGCCATGTGGGCTAGTTCTTCTGCTCACACACCCACGCCTGAGGCAGAAGTAGTCTGCTATTGTTTGTTCTGGGAAGGCGTGGACTCAGAGTTCCTCAAACCAGAGGAGCCCAGGGATGGTATCAGTAGCTATCTTCCACTGGAACTCTCCCCCCAGCCCTGTTTGTAAGCTCTAGAGGGTCAGCATGCCTCTGTTCCCTAGTTGACTCAGGCCCCCACCATCCAGCCCCACCACTGATCGATCCAGCAGGTCTGGCTCTTGGGCCCCCAGACTCCCGGGCTCCAATTTAGCGACCAATCTGGCTGATCCGGGGCTGATGTGCCCTCTACATTGGGGGGATTCTCTAGGTATACCATCATGTCATCTAACCAAGGCAATGTCGAGGGGAAACTTTGTATCTCTAACTGCTTAGATGAATAAAATAGAGAAAGAGGAGATCAATGAATTGGGTATGCAACTAAAAAAAAACTAGAAAAAGACCAAATTCAACATCCCCAATTAAATATCAAACTAGATGTTTTGAAAATCAAAAGAGAGATTAATAAAATAGAAAACAAAAAAACCCATTGATCTCATAAATAAATCTAAGAGTTGGTTTTATGAAAAAGCCAACAAAATAGACAAACCTCTGGCTAATCTGATTTTTAAAAAGAGAGAAGATAACCAAATAGCCAGTATCAAAAATGAAAAGGGTGAACTAACCACTAATGAGGAGAAAATTAAAGATATAATTCAGAGCTACTTTGCCAAGTTGTATGCCAATAAATCGGATAACTTGAATGAAATGGATGAATATTTACAAAATACAAACTGCCCAGATAAACAGAAGAAGAAATAAATTACTTAAATAACCACACTTCGGAAAGATAAATTGAAGAAACCATCAATAAACTCCCTAAGAAAAAGTCTCCAGGTCCAGATGGATTTAAAAACGAATTCTACCAAACATTTAAGGAACAATTAATTCCTATCCTACATAAACTATTTTAAAAACTAGGAGAGGAAGGAATTCTACCAAACTCCTTTTATGATACCAACATGGGGCTTATACCTTAACCAGGAAGAACCAAAACAAACCAAGAAAATTATAGGCCAATCTCCCTAATGACTATTGATGCAAAAAGATTAAATACAATTTTAGCAATGAGACTACAGCAAGTTATTACTAGGTTAATACACCATGATCAAGTTGTTTTACCAGGCAGTCAGGGATGGTTCAATATTTGGAAAACACTCAACATAATTAAACATATCAATAGTAAAACCAACAGAAATCATATGATTATCTCAATAGACACTGAAAAAGCCTTTGATAAAATACATCTATTCCTATTAAAAAAACACTAGAAAGATTAGGAATAAATAGAATTTTCCTTAAAATGATAAATAATAAACAAAATAAATATTATATTTAATGGGAACAAATATTATATTATATTATATTATATTATATTATATTATATTATATTATATTATATTATATTATATTATATGTTATATTATATTATATTATATTATATTATATTATATTATATTATATTATATTATATTATATTATATTATATCATATTATATTTAATGGGAATAAACTTGTAGCAGTAAATTCGGGGATGAAACAAGGATGCCCACTATCACCATTACTATTCAATACAGTATTAGAACCACTAGCAGTAGCAATAAGAGAAGAAAAAGAAGAAAAAGAAATTGAAAGAATCAGAACAGGCAATGAGGAAGCAAAACTTTCACTCTTTGCAAATATATGATAGTATATCTAGAGAATCCAAGAAAATCATCTAAAAAACTTCTTGAAACCATTAACAAATTCAGCAAAGTAGCAGAATATAAAATAAACCCACATAAATCATCAGCATTTCTTATATGAACAACAAAGCCCAAGAATAATAGATAGAAAGAGAAATTCCATTTAAAATAACTGTAGATGACATTAAATACATGGGAATCTACCTCCCAAGACAAACCCCAAAATTGTATGAACAGCATTATAAAACTCTCCTCAGCCAAATAAAGTCAGTTCTAAATAATTGGGAAAATGTCAAATGCTCATGGTTAGTTCGAGCTAATATAATAAAAATGACAATTCTACCCAAATTAAATTACTTATTCAGTTCCATACCAAACTACCAAATAAATACTTTACTGAGCTAGAAAAAAAAATAGTAACAAAATTCATCTGGATTAACAAAAGGACAAGAATAGCAAGGGAAGTGATGAAAAAATGTAAAGGAAGGTGGCCTAGCTCTACCAGATCTAAAACTATTCTATAAAGCAGCAGTCATTAAAACTGTTATTGGTTAAAATATAGAGTAATGAATCAGTGGATTAGGATAGGTTCAAAAGAAAATGCAGTAAATGATTACAGCAATCTACTATTTGACAAACCCAAAGACATCAGCCTCTGGGATAAGAACTCACTATTTGACAAAAATTGTTGGGAAAACTGGAAAAAAAGTATGGCAAAAACTAGGTATAGATCCACATCTCATACCTTACACCAAAATAAAGCCAAAATGGTACAGGATTTAGATATACAGAGCGATACCAAGGATAAATTAATGGACCAAAAAATATTCTATCTATCTGATCTTTGGGAAAGGGATAAATTTATGACCAAACAAGAATTAGAGCACATTATAAACTACAAAATGAGTGATTTTGACTATATTAAATTAAAGAGTTTTTGCACTAATAAAATCAATGCTGCCAAAATTAGAAGAAAAACGGAAAGCTAGGAAACGATCTTCACAACCAGGAGTTCTGATAGAGGTTTCATTTCTAAAATAAATAAAGAATTACATCAAATTTATAAAGTCACAAGTCATTCCCCATTGGTATGTAGCTAAAAGATATGAACAGAGTTTTCAAATGAAGAAATTAAAGCTATATATAAGTATGTGAAAAAATGCTCCAAATCACTATTGATTAGAGAAATGCAAATTAAAACAACAATGAGGTATCACTCACACCTATTAGATTGTCCAGATGAGAGAAAGGGAACATGATCAATGTTGGAGAGGTTGTGGGAGGATCTGGACATTGATGCATTGCTGGTGGAGTTGTGAATGGAACCAACTTTTCTGGAGAGCAATATGGAGCTATGGCCAAAGAGCAATAAAACTGTTCATACTCTTCAACCCAGAAATTCCAATTCTAGGACTATATCCAGGAGAAATTGTAAAAAATGGGAAAAGTCCTACATGTTCCAAAATATTAATAGCAGCTCTTTTTGTAGCAGCAGAGTTGGAAATTGAGAAGATGCCCATCAGTTGGGGAATGACTAAAGTTATGGTACATGAACACTATTGAATGTTATTGCTCTATAAGAAATAATAAATGGTCAGACTCTAGAGAAGCATGGAATGACTTATGGGATCTGATGCTGAACGAAGGTAGTAGAGCCAAGAGAACAATGTACACATCAACATTATGAGATGAACAGCCTTGTCTGGCACTCCAGAGAGCTAGGACAACTGAATTTGACAGATTATGGACTATATTATCCTTAACTAAAAGGAGAAAAACAAAACAAAACAAAACACACACATATACAAAAAACACCCCTACCAAATCTGATGAACACTTTAAAAATTATCTCTTATATATCACTTTCCCTTAATCCTAATTCCTCATGACAAAAATTATTAATTTGTTAATATGTTTAACAAAATATGTATGTAAAATGCTAACCTGACTGTTCCCAACTGAGGGGAGGGGGTGGGAAGGGAGGGTGGAGGGAAACTTTGTAACTTGGAAATAGGCATATACAAATGGATGAAAATAAATCAATTTAAAAAAAAGAAAAGTTAACAATGGAGCAGGTAAGCGATAACTTAAATACACCACTGCCTGGGAGTATCCCTCAAATGTCGGTACAGGTTCTCCAGAGTTCAATTACATCAGCCTAAGGTAGGTACTTTGTTGTTGTTGTCCCTAAAACTAAAGCTCACAAGTGCCTACCAATGAGAGACAATGTGGTATGTTGAAAGGACACTGCCTTTAAGGTCAGAAGACTAGCTTCAAATGGTGACTCTGTGTGCCTGTGTGGCCTTAGGGTGACTCAAATCTCTCTGGGCCTTAGTTTCCTCATCTGTAAAATCAGGAAATCTGAGTCAATTAACTTCAGGATTCCTTCACATTTGACATAATGATTGGTCATATACTTTAGATCCTCGGATAGCTGCCTGGGACTTACTTCTTATGTTGAATCAGAAGGATAAAATGGGGAGGATGCCCTACAAAGGATTTTCCAATGTCAGTTGGCTAGTAGCTATGAATAAGAATTCTGTCCCAATCTTAAACTTATTGTTTGACCTTAGTTAAGTCAATTTAACATCTTTGGGTCTTGGGTTTTGATCTGTCAAGTGGGGATATTGCTCATACTTCCTGAATCACAGGGTTCTTATGATACCAGAATAAAGAAATTTGAGCTGGTTATTACTATCAGGTTGAATGTTAAGGTCTGAAACATTCAGAGACACTGATAGGAAATGATAGCTGTGTGACTTTGGACAAGTCCCTTAACCCTAATTGCCTCACATCCATCTCCAGTTGTCCTAATTCCTATCTGGCCACTGAATTCAGATGATGCTGGAGGAGAAAGTGAAGCTGGTGACTTAGCACAGCACCCCTTCACTTAAAATCCAATTCAATTGACTTGTCATGGTATCACCACCCTTGATGTCATGGTTTTATTTGAGAGTGAAGGACAAACATCATCAAGCTTTATTTTGTACAAATATTTTAATTGGTATGGAAACTATTTCTGGAACCCAATTATTATAATAATTATTATTGTACTACCCTGTCCTGAGCATATGAGCACAGAAAAGAGGGAAAGCTTTTTTATGGGCATTTCTTTCCTAGAGTCTTTTTGTATCAGCACCACTGTTCTGGTTTCCTAACATGGTGGATGATTGTTGACTTAAGAATTTATATTATGTCTTCTAAGTTCTGACATTTCACTCATCTACGCCATGATAAGACATTCTGATGCCCTAGGGAAAGTTTGAAAATTGAACTTCCTAGAGGAATTGACTCACAGGTCTGCATATCCTTTCTCCCTTAATAGAGAGTTTAGTACAAAGTAAGTACCTAATAAATGCTTGTGGATTAATTGATTGTTATTTTTTTGTTCAATCATTTCCAACTCTTTGTGATCTCATTAAGAGTTTCTTGGGGCAAAGATATTAGAATGGTGTAACATTTTTCTTCTTTAGCTCATTTTATAGATGAGGAAATTGAGGCAAAAAAAGCAAGTGATTTTCTCAGAGTCAAAGTAAGTGTCTGAAATCATATTTGAATGCAGGTCTTTCTGACTCCAGGGCCAACACTCTATCCACTGCGCCACCTATTTGATTGTTACCATTCACTTTAAGATTTCACTGGGGGCAGTTAGGTGGTGCAGTGGATAGAGCACTCGCCCTGGATTCAGGAGTCCCCGAGTTCAAATCCGACCCCAGACACTTAATAATTACCTAGCTGTGTGGCCTTGGGCAAGCCACTTAACCCCATTGCCTTGCAAAAAAAAAAGTTTCACTGTAAGATATGTGACAACATAATACAATAATTACTCATGTGCCAGTGAGAATAGAATTTGACATACAAAAATGTATACATTTCAAAAAATATTAAAATTCACTAGAATTTCATGTTGTCTTTTAAAAAATTATTATTTTAAAAATTATTTATCTTTTATTCTTACAAAACCTCCATTTTCTCCACTATCCTTGCCCCAAAAGTGACTTTCTACCTTTCCTACTCTTAGTATCAGTTCTATGTCTGATAAAGTTTAATCTAGATGGCAAGTGATCAAATGAGATAATATTTGTAAAAGCATTTAACGCATGGAAAATGCTTAATAATTACTTATTCCTTATGCCCAAAGGGCAGCAAAAATGTACATACCCTTTGATCCAGCAATAACACTACTGGGTCTATACCCTGAAGAGATGATGAAAAAGGGTAAAAACATCACTTGTACAAAAATATTCATAGCAGCCCTGTTTGTGGTGTCAAAGAATTGGAAATCAAGTAAATGTCCTTCAATTGGAGAATGGCTTAACAAACTGTGGTATATATATATATATATGTCATGGAGCACTATTGTTCTATTAGAAACCAGGAGGGATAGGAATTCAGGGAAGCCTGGAGGGATTTGCATGAACGGATACTGAGCAAGATGAGCAGAACCAGAAAAACACTGTATACCCTAACAGCAACATGGGGGTGATGATCAACCTTGATGAACTTGCTCATTCCATTAGTGCAACAATGTGGGATAATTTGGGGCTGTCTGCAAAGGAGAGTGCCATCTGTATCCAGAGAAAGAATTGTGGAGTTTGAACAGAGACCAAAGACTATTACCTTTAATTTAGAAAAAAAATACTGATATCTTATTATGTAATCTATCTCTTATACTTTATTTTTCTTACTTAAAGATATGATTTCTCTCTTTCATATTCAATTTGGATCAATGTATACCATGGAAACAATGTATAGACTGGCAAATTGCCTTCTGTGGGGGGTGGGAGGAGGGAAAAACTGTAAAATTCAAAATAAGTAAAATCTTTAAAAGGAAAAAAAATAATTACTTATTTCCTTCCCACTCAATTTGGTATGATGGAAACCTCTGGACTCAGAGGTTCTTTTTATTGTTCAATCATGTTTGACTCTTCACAACTCCATGGACCAGTCTTCTATCTTCCATTGTCTCCTGAAGTTCATTGTTTACATTACACAATCTATCCATCTGTCTGTCCCCTTTTCCTTTTGCCTTTAATCTTTTCCAACATCAGGATCTTTTCCAAAGGAGTTCAGTTTTCTCATGTGGCAAAAATATTTAAATTTCAGTGTTTGACCTTCCAGTGAATAGCCTGAATTAAGTTCTTTAAGTATTGATTGATTTGATATATTTTCTGTCTAAGGAATTCTCAGAAGTCATCTCCAGCACCACAACTGGAAAGTGCTGATTCAGGTTCAGATACCACTTTTGATACTTAACTATATAACCTTCAGCAAGTCATTGGGTCTCATTTTCTTCATCTGTAAAATGAGGGATCAAACCAGAAGGGAAAGGGAAGATGAAAGGAATAAATATTTATATAGCATCTACTATATTCTAGACACTGTGCTAAGCATTTTTATAAATACATCACTTGATCGTCACAAAATGGCATCTGAAGTCCTGTCTAGACCTGTTTGGGATGCAATAGAGTTCATCTATTTGTAGAAAGCAGACTATATACATATATATACACACATAAATATACATATATATGTAATATATTTGTGAATGTATACAAACACATACAAAATCATCTCCCCTTTTCCATTTGCATTGGACAAAAGAGAGAAATTGAAGTTTGTAGTAGAATAATCCTTTGTCACAATATTGTGGCTTTAGTCAGAAGTAACACAGTATACAAGTGGCATGCACTGTGAAAGAAGCATTGATTAGACAAAGAGGATTGAGCACATTGCTGGTGCTATTGAAGCAAAAAGGACTCTGGATTCTCCCCAGAACTCTTAGGATATGGTATAATCTGACCCAGAGAGACTGGTTCAGTCTTAAAAGTTTTTGAAGTATTTTTCCTTCCCTAAAAGAAAAGGTTTATAAGAGGAAAGATAAGAAGGAAGCTCAGAGCTCAGCACAGCTTTGAGCATGTCATTCCTTAACACCTTAAAATGCTTCCCCATTTCAACCACAGTGGAATCAAATTATAATAGAAGGGGAGATACTGTACATAAAGTTCCCTGCTGTAAGCCTTTTTATTTATTTTGTTAAATATTTTCCAAATCACATTTTAATCTGGTTCTGACTGGACCTAGAAGTATTGTGTATCATGTTTGCTCTTGGTGGCATACTTGATCTACCATATCAAATATGAAATTGGCATTTAAGGTCCTCTATAATCACATTCCACCTTGCCCATGCAGCTATTCAAACTGAAATGACTTCCTATCTTTTCCTCTTCTATCCTTTTCTCTTTCAGCTCTCAATTTGTTGAAACCCCAAGTGAGAAGTCATTTTATTCATGAAGTCTTTCCTGAATATGCTCAGTAAAAAGGTTTCTCTCTCTCTCTCTCTCTCTCTCTCTCTCTCTCTCTCTCTCTCTCTCTCTCTCTCTCCCCCCCCCCACTTCTTTCCACCTGTTTTAGGATCATAGGTTCCAAGCCATCTAGTCCAACTAGCTCACTTTACAAAGAAGGAAGCTGATACTCAGAAAAGTTGTGACTTATCCATGGTCACATAAGTAGTAAATAGCAGAACTGGAATTTGAACCCAAATCTTCTGGATTCCAAGTCCATCACTTCACAGTGCCTCTATTACTCCCCCCCCCCCCTTGTATCACAGTAATTTGTGTACTCATCTTTTCCTTTCACTTAGAGCATCATAATGAAGTCTGTGATGTACCTATCTATTTTTCCCCCTAAGGCCCAGGACAGAGTGTTACATATAGGATGGCTAAGGTAAATTTTTGTTGAATTGTTTAAATAAGAGAGGGAAGTCAGAATGGTCTTAGGACCAAAAAGAGAGAGTCAATTCACCAAGATGGAAAGTGCAATTCACCAGATTTAATTTACCATATTTCCCCATGTTTAAGATATACCCTTTTCTGAAAAATTTGGGGTCTAAAAACTGGGAGTCTTATACAGTGGTTGTAGATCTTTTTCCTTGCATTTCCAACTTTTTCATGCCTGTTGTCTTTGCACTCATTGCTTTGCATTGTTACCAGTATACTAGGTTACATTTTGTCATGTTCTGTCCAGAAATGGCTCAGAAAAGATTTTCATACAGTGCTGAATTCAAGTTCAAAATGATCCTGCTTGCAAAAGTGAGTGGAAATCGCACTATTGAACGTCAGTTCAATCCTCCTCCAACTGAGAAAACAATCTGAGACTGTCTAGGGAAAGAAGAAACCCTACTGAAAATGCCATGGCAGAAGAAGGCCATGAGAGGCGAGTCAGCAAAATGTGCTGATTTAGAGAGGGAACGAAGAGATGGATTGAAGAGCAAAGGGCAATTATAATTCCTATGTCCACAAAGATGGTTCAGCCTGTGACCAGAAGAATTGCTAATGTTAAAGGAAGTGCCTGATTTCAAAAGAGGACAAGAATGGTGCTTCAGGTTCATGAAATGGAATGGACTAAACATGTGTCCATGCCCTGGACTTGCCCAAAAGATGCCTGAAAGCTATGAGCAGGAGGTCCTTGAATTCAATAAAAAGTTCAATAACTTTATGTAATACCTTTTTTTTTCAAATTTCAGGTCCCAAAATTAAGGTGCATCTAATACATGGGAGTGTCTTATACATGGTGAAATATGGTAATTTTAAAACCCTGAACAGTTCAGTCATAGCAACCATTCTTCTGAGATCATAGCCCTCACCTCTTATACACATTTCCTCTCTTTCAGGTGCCTGATTCCAAAGACTGACTGTTCTTCCACATTAAAAGTAACCTCCTTGACTACTCACAAGGCTGGCTCTATGGTGCCCTCATGTGTTTTTTAAGTGGGAATTACAATTTGAATTGTAACTGAGAATTCTCAGATGTCCATAACTCATAGAATATTATTTGCTAGAAGGCACTCATGAGGTTTCAATCCCCTTACTTTTAGGATGAGATTAACTGATGGCCAGAAAGGTTATACAGGAAAGAAGGAAGAAGAGGAGGAGGAGAGGGAGGAGGAGGAGGAGGAGGTAGAAAGGAGGAAGGAGAAGAAGGAGGAAGACAAGGAAAAGAAACATATAGCACTTTACAATTTTCAAAGAGCTTTACAAGCATTATCTTATATGGGTCCTCTCACCTCTCTTTACCCCCCTCCCCCAGTTATGCTGTTTGGGAATTTTCAACACAGAAATGTCCTATTCAGATGTCTCTTTGAGGCATCTGAGTTGAAATCAGATTTTAAAGATTACTCAAGTAGAACAGAAGCAATGGTGGACTCTACCAAGCTGGAAGGCTTCCAGTATGATCATAGAATCATATTCAGCTTCTGATCAAGGCAACTCCATCTTATGATGTAGAGCTTTTTTCTTACTATACACCACATCTTCTTTTACCCTAATTTATCTATCTAAAGGTTATGATGAGATATAATTTTGCAGCAGAGATTTAGAATTTGAAGGGGAACTTTATAGAGAATCCATATAAAACATAAACTTCTTGAGGGCAGGAACTATTTCACTTTTGTGAATAATATCTGGCACTTAATAAATGGCAGTCAATAAATATTTAAGTGGCTAGAATTTGCTAGGATCTGTGTGAAGACTAGAGTTACAAAAGGTTAACAAATTGTCCCTGATCTCAAAGTGCTAATGGCTTAACAGTGAAGACAGCATGCAAATAACTATGTACAAAGAAGTTACACACTGAATAAACTGGAAATAACAGAGGAAACCCACAATATTAAGAAGAATTGAGAAAACTTTTCTGCAGGTGAGATTTTAGCTGGGATTTATAAAGAAGCTAGGAAGCAGAAAAGAAGACAGAGAGCATGTCTTCATGGGGACAGCCATTGAAAATGCCTGGAGGTGGCAGGTAGAATCCAATGTCACTGAATCAATAAGTTTGGGGTTTATTATGTAAGGTATAAGAAGATTCTAGGAGGGAGTGGTTTCAGGCTATGAAAGACTTTGAATGCCAAACAGAATTTTATATTTGGTCCTAAAGGAGTTAGGAAGTCACTGCAGTTTATTGAGCAAAGGAGTGACATGTTCTATCTTTTTTTTTTGGCAAGCCAATGGGGTTAAGTGACTTGCCCAAGGTCACACAGCTATGCAATAATTAAGTGTCTGAGACTGGATTTGAACTCCAGTTCTCTTGACTCCAGGGCTAGTGTTCTAACCATTATGCAACCTAGCAGCCCCAGAGTGACATATTCTGACCTGTATTTTCAGAAGATCACTCTGACAAGCAGGGTAGAGCATAAATTGGAATTGGGAGAGAGACTTATAACAGTCCTGAAATGTCTGTGTCATTTTCCCTACACTTGTTTGTGTCTCTGATTTTGGTTTATCTTAAAGAAATCACAGGGTATCTATAAATATCACTTACCTGTTAGTACCCTGAAAGTGAGTGAGACTTTTATCCAATAACCACAATGTTTGCATGAAAGAACTGGATCACATCAATATTCTCATAATAAATGAAACTAAAAACCAAATGAAAAGATGACTCAGGAGGAGAAAAAAAAGTTAAAGAGCTTAAACCTAAGCAGATGAAACAAAAGGACAGATATCAATAACAGAAGGGAATGTTACTTGGGGTTCAATTAAATAAGCACTGATATCTATGTTTAAATATTTCAGGATAAAGAAAATAAATCAGTGCCCAAAAAGCTAGGGAACCCTGTACATTCCTAAGAGAACACAAAATCAAAGCAAGATGCTGCTAAGAAAAATCAAATTGATTTCATTTTGTAATTGATTCCATTCTTTACCAATCTTTCATATAATGGCTGCATCACATTTCTTTATCTCTGGCTTAAGTTCAGTCTTCTGTAAATCACTCTTTTTATCTCTATATTAAGAATATGTCATCTCTGTAGCACTAACTGTCCTTGCAAGGATACAGGTGGACACAACCAATCAGCTTTCCCTAGCAACAAGGACAAAAAACTCATCCATCCCACCAATAGAAATCATATGACTTAATCATGGTCCTGCCTACAAGATATCCTATTTTTATCTACTTTCCCGAAGCTATGAGAAGTATTGTAAGCCTCACTTTGAGATCTTTTGATTTGCTGAGGGGTTAAAGACCCCTTTTATTAGTCACTGCTACTCTTATCAATGAATTGAATATCCTGGAGCTTTGTTACCTCAGTATAACTTAATTTCAATCACTGCAAGTTAAAAAAAAATAAAAATTGTGAAAACAGAATGTATAACCTGCTCAGTCTAGATAATCAACAAAACAGAATGTAAACTGAATTGTGAATATTAAAGAAGAAAATATTGAAAGTTCGTGAGCCTCACAAGTCAAGAAAAAGCATGGGAGGCAAAATATCCAGAAACATTGGCATGAGACCCAATAAACTCTTTCATCTGGAAGGCATTTTTTTTTTTTAGGTTTTTGCAAGGCAAATTGGATTAAGTGGCTTGCCCAAGGCCACACAGCTAGGTACTTATTAAATATCTGAGGCCAGATTTGAACTCAGGTACTCCTGACTCCAGGGCCCGGCTCTATCCTCTGCACTGCCTAACCACGCCCCTCCCCAAGGCATTTATAACTGAAACTAGGACAACAAATAAATGAAAATTGGATCAGATATGCCAATGTTGCCTTTAGGGACATTGGAATAAATTGTTCTGATCTACCCATTTCACCAAAGGAACTCTTCACATACTTGGATAAACATTCCCCAAACTAACCAATGGCCTGGTTTAGCCATCACCATTAACCTGGTTTAACTGTCCAGAAGGTTTTAGCATAGTGTGGCTTCTATGCATGCTACAAGCTTCATTGAGGCATAGGTAAGAGTGAAAGATAGAGACCAAAGGTGAATGAACAGCCCTGTAAAGGCAAACACTCACATCAGAAGTACTACTTCTCCTGAACACCCCAAACATCCTGTAGACAATTTAAAATAAATCATTAACTCTATTCTTTACTGAAGTTAGAAAAATCAAAATTACAAGTAAAATGGAGAAACCATAGGTTAGTAAGTGCAGAGCTGGAAAGGATCTTAGAGGTCATTCAGTTCAACCCTCTTATTTTACAGGTGAGGAAGCTATGAGACTAAAGGATTTATCAAAGAATGTGGAAAAGAATGATACAGATTGAAAGGCATGAATTTTTTGCATTCTGCATTTTTGCACTTACACTAAGGAAATCCTCTATCCACTGAAAGTAGGGAAGTTTACAGTCACAATAAATCTAGGTGAATTCTTAATAGCGGTTTAAAGCAGTAATTCTCAAAAAACCCTTGAGGGGGCGGCTAGGTGGCATAGTGATAAAGCACTGGCTTTGGAGTCAGGAGTACCTGGGTTCAAATCTGACCTCAGACACTTAATAATTACCTAGCTGTGTGGCCTTGGGCAAGCCACTTAACCCCATTTGCCTTGCAAAAACATAAAAAAAAGACCCTTGAGGATATCCAAGACTTTTAGGGGGGCTCTGAAAGTCAAAATTATTTTCATAATAATGCAAAGATTCTATTTGCCTATTAAGTACTCTTCTTTTCCAAATGCATGTCATGAAATTGAATTTTCTTCATATACTTCAGGTAAAACAACACCTCACACCAGGAAGAATGTAGAAGCAGATATGAGAATCCCCATATAAGTTATAGTATTAAATATGTCAGAAAAAATATGTAAAACAATACCACTCATCTCATTAAACATTTTGTTTCATATTTTTCATAAAATTATTATTTATAATAACATTTAATGGATTTATTATTGCTTTTTCATGGATTAATATCTTAAAAAATTTATTAGTTTTCATTTCTGATACAACAAATGAGCATAACATAAACAAACCCTCTTGGTGTCCTAAATAATTTTTCAGAGAGTAAAGGGGTCTCAAAACCAAAAAGTTTTGAGAACTGCTGGCCTAAATTACTAATTTTCAGTGACCGATTGTCCATTCCCATGATATTACAGGGTCAAAGCCCTAAGAGATGGATGGAACCTCAGAGGTCATCTGGAACAAACCCCTCATTTTATAGATGATAATTTGCCCAAGATCACAAAAGTAAAGTCAGAGGCCAGATTTGAACCCAGATCCACTATAACTAGAGGCCCTGCTCTTTCCACTATACCATGCTGATATAGGGAATTGTAATCTCTATTATGTACAGCCTTCTAGTTAAATTCCAGTGACATGTATCCTACAGAGGCATTTGTTGCACTGAATGAATAAGCTTCAGACTGTAACCAGGGTTTTCGAGGCTTGGAGGTTCACAGGATAGTAGATTAAGAGTTAGGTAGAACTCTGGGAGCTATCTATCCAACATCCCCAATCCCATTTTACAAAGGAAGAAAATGAAATTTAAGAGTCTTAAGTGACTTAACCAGGGTCACATATTTTATAAGTGTCAGAAACCATCCCCAAGTCTTCCTGATTGCAAATTTGTGTTTTATCTATTATTTCATGCTGCTGGACCAGAATGTTCTTCTTGGTTACTCCTCTCCCCTAGGAAATTGTTACTGTACTGAATGAAAGCAACACATGGGAAGAACATGGGGAGGATGCTTCAGTTCCATGATGGTACATACTTAGGAGCTCCTTTCTTTGTTGACTTTTCCTCTAGCAAAATATACTTTCAAGTCTGGGCTTGTTTTTCAAACTATTATTTTTTTAATTACAGGAATCATGTTCTATGTCAGTGAATGGTCCCCTTGCAAATTTCAGCCCTAGGAGACAGGCATTATGGAGACCAACCATATCCCCATGCTGAAACAAATATACACATACCTATACACAGAGCATATTGATAAAGGGAAAATTTTTCAAGAAAGAATTGTTATCTAGACCTTACAAAAACTTTGAGATGCTCAAATATAGAAGGAAAAATTGTCAACAAAACATTGGAAAGAGACAGAATCATCATTCACATGTTACCAAACCTTACTCCTCCTCCCCCTCAAAAAGTAATGCTTTTGAAGGACTTCATCAAACAATCCATATTAAACCAATAAACACAGTTCTAAAGACTAAAATTAGGCTGCAAAGTTGGGGTTTTTTTTATTTATTTTTTATTCTCATTTTGTACAAATGTTTTTCTTTACATTAATAAAATATACTTGTTTACAAGTAAACAAAATACCCCTCCCCCCATGAATATAGATAGACTTGCTTGGGCAAAAAAGGGGGGAGAAAAAAAATTAAAATTAAAAAAAAAATAATAGTAATAATTGTAGGTATGGCCAGGTGGTGCAATGGACGAAGCACCAGCCCTGGAGCCACGAGCACCCGAGTCCATATCCAGCCTCGTAAACCCAATAATCACCCAGCCATGTCACATGGACCGATCTCCACTGCCCTGCAAAAACCAAAAAGAAGAAAAGAAAAAAAAAGACCCAAAATAAAATAAAATAGTAATAATAGTAGGAGTGGCTGGGTGGCAGACAGAGCATTGGCCCTTGAGCCAGGAGCACCTGGGTCCGAATCCAGCCCCAGACACCCAATGATCACCCTGCTATGTGGCCCCAGGCAGGCCACCCAGCCCCACTTGCCCTGCACCCTCCCCCAAATAATAATAACAAAAAATGTGTTTCAGTCTTGGTTCCAACACCATCAACTCTGTCGTGAGTGGATCACATTCTTTATGATAAGTCCATCACAAAAGTTACTTCCATATTTTTCCAATGTTGCCATTGCTGCTTGCAACTCCCTCCTTTATTTCTCCATTACCATGTACTATATTTTCTCTCTCCTTTCACTCTGACTCTGCTGTAGGGTTGCTGAGTGGCGCAGCAGACAGATCCCTGGTCCTGGGGCCAAGAAGCCCTGAGCCCCCATACCATCCCTTAGGCCCAGAATCCACCTGGCCCTATGGTCCTGGGCAGGCCTTCCAATCCCAGCCCCTTGCAAGAAGTAAAAAAAGAAAATGTGTTATATCTGACCACTCTCCCCCCATGGTCCATCCTCTCCTCCTTTATTTACATCCCCACTCCTTCCCCCTGCTCCCCCCCTTCTTACTCCAGATGCCTATACCCCATTGAGTATGTTTGCTGTTTCCTCTCCTAATCACCTCTGATGAGAGCAAAGGTTCCCTCATTCCCCCTTGCCTCCCCCCTTCCATATCATTGCAATAGCTCATTGTAATAAAAAAAATCTTATTATGTGAAATAGCTTGGACTATTCCCCCTCTCCTTTTTCTTTCTCCCATTCCATTTCCCTTTTTTTCTTATTGACTCCATTTTTACACCATATTTTATCTTTGAATTCAGCTTTCTCCTGTGCTTCAAATATAAAAGGTCCCTCTACCTGCTCTATTAACCGAGATGGTTCATATGAATATTATCAGTATCATTTTTCTATACATGCAGTTCATCCTCATTAAATCCCTCATATTTCCCCCCTCTCCTCCAATCTCCATGCTTCACCTGAGTCCTGTATCTGAAGAGCAAACCTTCTGTTCAGCTCTGGCCCTTCCAAAAGGAACATTTGAAATTCCCCTGGTTCATTGAAAGTCCATCTTTTTCCCTGGAAGAGGACATTCAGCCTTGCTGGGTAGTTTATTCTTGGCTGCATTCTAAGCTCTTTTGCCTTCCGGTATATTGTATTCCAAGCCCTAGAGCTTCCAATGTAGCTGCTGCTAAGTCCTGTGTGATCCTGACTGCAGCTCCACGATATTTGAACTGTGTCCTTCTGGATGCTTGTAATATTTTCTCTTTGACTTGGGAGTTCTGGAACTTGGCTATAATATTCCTAGGGGTTGGTTTTTTGGGATCTCTTTCTCTGGGGGATTGGTGGATTCTCTCCATTTCTATTTTGCCCTCTGCTTCTAGAATATCAGGGCAATTTTCCTGTAGTAATTCTTTGAAAATGATGTCAAGGCTCTTTTCCTGATCATGACTTTCAGGTATTCCAATAATTTTCAAATTATCTTTCCTAAGTCTGTTTTCCATATCAGTTGTTTTTTCAATGAGATATTTCACATTTTCTTCTAATTTTTCATTTTTTTGGTTTTGAAGTATTGATTCCTGGTTTCTGGTAAATTCATCAATCTCCCTGAATTCTATTCTTTGTCTGAAGGATTTATTCTCCTCAGAGAGTTTTCTTATCTCTTTTTCCATCTGGCCAATTTTGCTTTTTAAAGCATTTTTCTCCTCAATAACTTTTTGAACTGTTTTATCCATTTGACCTAAGCTGGTTTTTAGCATGCTATTTTCTTCAGCATTTTTTTGGATTTCCTTGACTAAGCTGCTGACTTCATTTTCATGTTTTTCCTGCATCTCTCTCCTTTCTTTTCCCAGTTTTTCTTCTAACTCCCTCATTTGATTTTCAAAGTCTTTTTTGAGCTCTATCATAGCCTGAGCCCAATTTCTGTTTTTCTTGGAGTCTTTAGATGCAGGAGCTTGTGCTTCCTCATCTTCAGACTGAGTATTTTGATCCTTCTTGGCCTCATTTGCAAAATATTTCTCAGTGGTCTTCCTCTTGTTTCTTTGTTCATTTTCCCAGCCTAAGCCTGTTTTTTTGGGGTGCTTCCGGAGCTTTTGGGACACTCTCACAAGGGTCTCAGTGTGTGAGGTTCTGTCCTCCCTCCTGGTCTGTGAATGACCATAAGCACCCCCCTATGCCATGGGGCTGAGGTGGGGGGAGCCCTGCTGTTCTATGGGGGGGCCTAGACTGTGATCAGGATCTGAATGTGGTTAGAGCTCCAGAGTCCTGTTCCAGGGGCAGAGGACAGAGCTTGGCAGTCTCTCTTCACTCCCCTCCCTCAGCTCAATGGGCTCATGCCCTGGGGGCTCCTGCTTCTGTTTCCGGGTCTAGGCTGCTGAAAGACCAGGCTGCTTGCTGTGTGCCCCGAGGGCTGGGCTTCACATGCTCGCTCTGGCAGAGGTCCCCTGCTGTTCCCCCAATTTGTGCCGGTGCTCCCCGGGGTGCAGCTCAGGAGACTCCCCCGCTACTGTGAGCTGAGGCTCCCAGTGCCCTGGGGCTGCCTCCGGGAGGCTGAAGTTCTTTGGCTCTGGCGGGCCACCCCTCTGGTGGGCTGCCCCTCTGCCCCGGGGGAGCAGAGCCTTTCTGCTCTTTTCCAGGTTACCTTGAGTAGGAGAACTGCCTCACTGGGTCCCTTTGTGGGTTCTGTCTCTCGAAAGTTTAGTTAGAGTCCTTAGTTTATGAGTTTTTATCAGAGAGCTCCTAAGACTCATCCCTTCATGTCGCCATCTTGGCTCCACCCCCCAAAGTTGGGTTTTTTTTTTGTTTTGTTTTGCTTTGTTTTTTTTTAGTTTTTGCAAGGCAATGGGTTAAGTGGCTTGCCCAAGACCACACAGCTAGGTAAATATTAAGTGTCTGAGGCCAGATTTAAACTCAGGTACCCCTGACTCCAGGGCTGGTGCTCTATCCACTGTGCCACCTAGCTGCCCCTAAAGACTAAAATTAGAACATAAACTACAGATCTGTGTATACAAAGCCTTTATTTGATGCATATGTGTTTCATTTGTTGTCTCACTACAGGCGATCATGGTTTAGATCAGTAGCACTAACTAAAATTTTGCCATTTATTAGGCCCCCAACAATTAGAGCAATCCAACTTCAAATGTTATGTTCTGCACAAAAAGCATAGTACAAAATTCATCCATTCAGCATGGTGTTAGAACAGTTTAGATAAGGTCTCCCTCCCAAGGTTACCTCTGGAAGGTGAAGGGGGCATATAGCTGATGGTGGTCTCCCTCAGGTAAAGGAAACAAATGGGAGGGTTAAGACTAGGACCGGTAGTGTCCCTGAAGTTAGGTAGTGAACCAGAAAAACTTGAGGTTTAGAGCAAATTAAAGTGAAGAAACTCCTAAGGCCAAGAAATCACTGGTCTCAGCTAGGTAAGTGTTCAATTGTGACCCTTAGAGTCAATATAATAGATTACTGAAAAAAGAAGAGATTTTTGAATGAAAAGTGCTCTTTTCCCTTGTCCCCTCTCCCCATCCTGGGTTTATTAGGTTCCTTTGAAATATTATTTAGGGCAGTAGCTATATCCAGAGAAGGCTTACAGGTTATCAGAACTGGCATGATTGGAGTTTAGCATAGAATCACAGAGTAATCACAAACAGAATCTCTCTCTCTCTCTCTCCCTGGGTGCTGTTTGCTGTAGAATCAAAAGAAGATCTTGATAACTTCTTCCACATACTTAGCATCTGGCATAGGCTTTCTCTTACTGCCAGGGGCCAGGAATTTCTTAATTGTTGGGAGATTACTCATTCGAGTTTTGAATGCCTAGAGGAAAAAAAAGTTGAAAGAAAAGTCAGTTGATGCAAAAAAATCTAAACAAAGTCCAAATGACAATGGGAGATTACCCCTAGAATTCAAAGGTATCAGTGTTGAAAAAGAAGATGGTCTTAACAAATAATCAATCTAAGATTAATTGAGTGAACTTAAAATCAGTTAAGTGATTGTCCCAAGGTTACACAGCAAATAAACTGGCACCAAGATTAAGATTTGTGAGGCAATCCCCTCTACATTTCAGGGTCTTTCCTCTACTAATTAACCCCTCTATTTATCATTTCCTATTTATCATATATATATATATATATATATATATATATATATATATATATACACACACATACACACACACACACACACACACACACACACACACACACACACACACACACTATTTGACATATATTTGTTTTTATGCTGTCTCCCCCAATAGACTGTAAGATCTTTGAGGACAGGGTCTGTCTTTTGTCTCTTTTTGTATCCCCAGAGCTGGTACAGTGCCGATAGCAAGTACTTAAATAAATGTTTATTGACAAACTGTAATCATCTGTCTTCTATAGCACACTATTTACTCTCCTTGATGCAATGTGAATCAAATACATGGAAATGTCAATAGGTGCCATCCATGGTTAAAAACAAAATCAGCTTCTACAGATTTTGATTCCATTTTGTTTTGCCTGAATCTGGGATTTCTTTGGCAGAGAGAATGCCTACTGTCCTGATTCATATCTGGCCACTGGACCCAGATGGCTCTGGGGGAGAAAGTGAGGCTTTTTCAGCACAGCACCCCCTCACTCAAATACAATTCTTATGCAAACATCATCATCTCTCTACCAACAGATTGACAATTATAGGGTAACTTAGAATCTTAGAAAATTTTTGTCCAAGGTAACCCAGGCAATAGGCATTAGTTTTAAAATGTGAAGTCCTCTTGTCTCCATGACTATCTCTCTCTTAATGCTGCTGTTTCTCTTTCAACTTTAGGTAGAGAGTGAAGCCATCTCCTTCTGGTCATATAAATATAGACTTGTGGGGAAAAATTCAATGCCTGTGGCTTACTCCTACCTCATTCTGACTACCCCAATCCCATCCCACCAACTACATAATTAAGATTAAACAAAAAAAGTCACATTTTTGCATCTAGTCAAACTTCAGCGATTCAAGATGAATTTGGAAAAGGGAAGACCAATATGAATTACTAACAGCTGATCAGCAATGGCAACAGTGGAAAAATAAGGAAATAACTTTTGTGATGGATTTATCATAAAGAATGTGATCCACCCGCAACAGAGTTGTTGGTGTTGGAACAAAGACTGAAGCACATTTTTTATTATTATTATTTTTTGGGGGGGTGCAGGGCAAGTGGGGCTGGGTGGCCTGCCTGGGGCCACATAGTAGGGTGATGGTTGGGTATCTGAGGCCGGATTTGGATCCGGGTGCTCCTCGCTCAAGGGCCAATGCTCTGTATGCCACCCAGCCACCCCTACTATTATTACTATTTTATTTTAGGTCTTTTTTTTCTTCTTTTTTTTGGTTTTTGCAGGGCAGTGGGGTTAGGGTGGCTTGCATGTCACATGGCTGGGTGATTGTTGGGTGTATGGGGCCGGATATGGGCTCAGGTGCTCCTGGCTCCAGGGCTGGTGCTCTGTTCATTGCACCACCTGGCCATACTTACAATTATTACTATTATTTTTTTTGTTTTAATTTTTTTCTCTCTCCTTTACTTTATCGCTCAAGTGAGTCTAAATTTTTTGGGAGGAAGGGGTATTTTGTTTACTCTTAAACAAGAATATAAAAAACATTATTTGTAAAAAAAATGTGCACACCCTTTGATCCAGCATACCACTCCTCGGTCTATACACTGAAGAGATGATGAAAAAGGGTAAAAACATCACTTGTACAAAAATATTCATAGCAGCCCTGTTTGTGGTGTCAAAGAAGTGGAAATCAAGTAAATGTCCTTCAAGTGGGGAATGGCTTAGCAAACTGTGGTATATGTATGTCATGGAACACTATTGTTCTATTAGAAACCAGGAGGGATGGGATTTCAGGGAAGCCTGGAGGGATTTGCATGAACTGATGCTGAGTGAGATGAGCAGAACCAGAAAAACACTGTGCACCCTAGCAGCAACATGGGAGTGATGTTCAACCTTGATGGGCTCGCTCATTCCATCAGTGCAACAATCAGGGACAATTTGGGGCTGTCTGCAAAGGAGATTACCATCTGTATGCAGAGGAAGAACTGTGGAGTTTGAACAAAGACCAAGGACTATTACCTTAAATTTAGAAGAAAAAAAAACCCTGATATCTTATTGTCTGATCTTGCTATCTCTTATACTTTATGTTTTTTCCTTAAGGATATCATTTCTCTCTCATCACACTCAATTTGGATCAATGTTTGCCATGGAAACAATGTAAAGACTGACAAACTGCCTACTGTGGGGGTGGGGGGGGAAGTAAGATTAGGGGAAAAATTGTAAAACTCAAAATAAATAAAATCTTTAATAAAAAAAGAATTACTAAAGCTGATAATTACATAGTATTTCAATGTTTTCAGAATATTTTACATACATTATCTCATTTGATCCTAGAAGCAATCCATGCTACAGTATCATTCCACTTTACAGATGAATAAACTGAAGCTCATTGTTTATGCAGCATTTTCCCAGGCTGTACACCATGCCTGGTATTTCTCCTCTCCTCTCCTCTCTCCCCTCCCCTCCCCTCTCTCCTCCCCTCTCTCCTCCCCTCTCCTCTCCTCTCCTCTTTTCTTTTCTTTTTAGGTTTTTGCAAGGCAAATGGGGTTAAGTGGCTTGCCCAAAGCCACACAGCTAGGTAAGTATTAAGTGTCTGAGGCCAAATTTGAACTCAGGTACTACTCCTGACTCCAGGTTTAGTTCTCTATCCACTGCAACACCTAGCCACCCTCTGGTTTCTTTTAAATCCCATAGAAAACTCATTTGACAAGAAGCCTTTCCTGAACCCTATTACTGTTAGAAAAGAAGGAAGCAAGGGGCAGCTAGGTGGCACAGTGGATATATAGAGCACCAGCCCTGGAGTCAGGAGGACCTGAGTTCAAATTTGACCTCAGACACTTAATACTTACCTAGCTGTGTGACCTCGGGCAAGTCACTTAACCCCGTTGCCTTGCCAAAAAAAAAAAGAAAGAAAGAAAAAATGGAAGCAAACAAACATTTATTAATTGCCTATTAGGTAGCTAGGTGATGTAGTAGTTAGAGAACCAAGTCTGGAGTCAGGAGGATCCAAGTTCAAATTTGAACTTTGACAATATTTAGGTGACCCTGGGCAAGTCATTTAGTCCCATTTGCCTCAGTTTTCTCATCTGTAAAATGAACTGGAGGGAAAAAAAAACCTCAAATGGGATCACAAAGAGACAGACTCAATTGAAAATGACTGAACACTTTACAAATATTATTTTGTTTAACCTGGGAGGCAGGTGCTATTGGGAGCTCCATTTTATAGGTGAGAAAACTGAGAAAAGCAGGATAAGTGACTTGCCAAGGATTACACAGAGCCAGCACACGTCTGAGGCCCCAGACTCCAGACCTAGTGAATACTTTGTCCTTTGTACCCTATAAAGCCAATGCCCATCTTCTGATGATTATCTCCAATTTATCCTGTATATAGTTTGTTTCTAAACAATTTGTCTGCATGTTGTTTCTCCCACTAGACTTGTTTTTCTGAGAGCAAAGGAGAGACTGACAGAAGTAAAGACCTATGTGACTTGTCCAGGATCATTAGAGGCAGGATTCAAACTTAGATATCTGCTCCATTCTGATTCCAGATTGTCTGCCGCTCTTACCACATCTACTTTTCCTGTTTAATGAGAAGCCAGAGCTATGTGCATATAGATTAATAATATCCTACTACATCAATAGAATATCTGTAAGCTACCTAAGTACCTCCCAACTACCAATCATCTTTAGGGAACTAACAAGAATACAATTTATAGTTACAGAGATACTTTATAACTAAATATGAACTACTTGAAAGCATTTGGAAACAGTTTGTTTAAACAACACAGGCAGTTATCTTTCAACATGAATTTCCTTGTCTAAGCCTGAATTTGCCTAGTAAATCTTTTTTTCTCCTCACATTATAATAAATAGTCGTAACTATTATCTACATAGTACCTAAGTGTGTCAAGCCCTTTATAATTATTATCTCATTTGATTTCTCACAAAAACCCTGGAGGGTAGATGATTGTTTTATCCCCATTTTAGAGCTGAAGAAACTAAGGCAAGCAAATTAAGTGACTTAGCCAGGGTCACTGGTAAATATCTAAGGCTGGGTTTGAACTCAGATTTTTCTGATTCTAGGTCTGGCACTTTATCCACTGTGCTACCTGGTTGCCCTAAACATATGGTTGCAAGGACAAGTTTCAGAATCAAAAACAGAAAACTTGGCATTAGCGGAATCAAAATTAATAAGATTTTACTCTGTTTCCTGAGTTTGTATTTGTGTGTGCATATACATACACACATATATGCATATGTTGCATATATTTACAATATGATATCATATGTGTCTCTGTGTAAATATAGATGTAAATAAATGTACATATATATTTAACACATGACTATGGACAGTTTGTCACAGTGGATAACAGGAATATCCCCTGGAGTCAGTTAGATTTGAGTATAAGTTCTGTTTCTGATCCAAACTATGGGATCAAGGGAAAGTCATTTAATTTCTCTGGGGCCCAAGTGACTGTCCACTCTAAATCAATGACTTTTCCAAGTGTGGTCCAAAGTCTCTGAGGCTGTCAAAGATCCTTTCATGGGGTCTTCAAACCAATTTCCCTGATAATATTAAAGACATCTTAATTTCTAATACGGTAAACATCAATAGATACAACTCACATACACAAAAGCTTTTGGAAGGTGGTGGAGTCTCTCAATCATTCTTAAAAATTGTAAAAAGGTTCCTCACATCAAAAAGTTTGAATACTGGTACTCTAAGTTTGCAGACAAGATCTACATTGCTGGTCATTAATGAAATGAAAAGGTACTAAAAACCATATCTTTGCTACATAAGCACCTATCTACCTTTAGTTGCACTTGGAATAGTCTTAGTTTCTGAACTTGGCAAATGTAAACACAATCAACTATCCATGTATCCAAGTCAAATTATACAGTGGATTGTTCTTATTACTCTTTGTTTTTTTTTGCAAGGCAATGGGGTTAAGTGACTTGCCCAAGATCACACAGCTAGGTAATTATTAAGTGGCTGAGACTCCAGGGCCGGTGCTCTATCCACTGTGCCACCTAGTAACCCCTCTCACTACTCTTTGCAGGAGGGAAGTCTGGATGTTTAGAGGGTCTGAGAAAGTAGTTGCCATTGTAGAGATTAGATGAGGAAAATACTTGGGTTTCATTTCGTACAGTATCTGTAATTTATAGTAATATCTGCTTATTTACAGGGAATAATCTGGAGAAACAGATCTGTTATTGTTCAGTTGTTTCAGTTGTGTTTGACTCTTCATGACCCCATTTGGAGTTTTCTTGGTAAAGTTATCAGAGTGGTTTTGCCATTTCCAGATTAAGAGAATTCTGGGATCGACTGTAAACTGCCTTTTTGTGAAGAAATTTGGCCCTATGACTCTTGAAGGGGGAATTGGATTTGGGCCACAGAGACAAAGAGAGAGGATAGGGCAAAGAATGAGTGCCCAGATATCTCCTTGTACCTGGGAAGGGAAGAATGGTGAAATGGTAAACAAAGTTGAACTGGGCTTGCCATGAACCTTAACCTATTCCCTAGGTGAGCCAAGTGGCAAATAAAATTAAACCAGATGTTTATACTGAGAAGAGTCCAAGCTGCTCTTTTTCTACAGAGGCCATAATCACTGAAGGGGAAGGGTGTAGGGGTGGCCAGAACTAGTCTGTAATTAAGAGCAGAGTCTTAAATTTGAGGCTCTATAGATTTAGGGAAAGAAAAAACTCCCCAATATCATAAGAACTGACTCTTTCCTATTCTTTCCTATACTGTAGTTTGTACAGAGCAGACTGATAAATTTATCTTTCAGGAATGTTACCTTAGGTCAACTTTCAATAATGAAATTTTGGGTCCAAGAGGCAGCTTGGAAGAAAAGTAGAGATAAAACCGTTTTTAAAATACCAAGAAATCTTACCATGGAAAGAGTATTGAGAATTCAATTCAATCTTTCTTTATCCTTACTTTAATCTATACATATGTGTATGACATAGACATATGTACATATTTTCATATATACATAAATGCATATATATGTAGAAATATTTTTACATATTCCTTTTCTTTTCCTTTCTGTCCAGACCTGTAAATTTCATCACTGTTGAGAACTCATAGGGTGAAAATATCCTCTTAAATCAGCATTTTAGAAAATTGATACTCAGCACTGAGAACCCCATGACCAGGCTCTGCATGTGGTAGGAATTGATCCCTGATCCTTCTGACTCCTTAGAAGCTGGAAAGGACCTCATAGGAAATAAAAGACCACTTACTCAAACTCCTTATTTTACTTTATCTTTAATGACTGAATCTTCTTATCTCATCTAGCCCATCTCATCTAGCCCCCTACAGGGGCTACTCCTGGACCAATCAACTGTTCCATTTTTTATCCCATCCCAACTACCATGTTAACTCCTAACTTAGTGTGAATGGTCCATCTACAATGCCTACTCCAGGACTGCAAAACCCAAGAGGTCCACAACCTACCTCCCAGGTAGTTAGGCTTACAACCCTATGCCACCATACCTAGCCAACCTTCCATTTTCAGAAGAATTTGAAACCTAGAAAGGCAAGGTAATTTCTCCATTGTCATTTAACTGGTAAGAGCAGAATCAATTTTTGAATCCAGATCCTCCTAATTACAATCTTACTGATTAAAATTTAAAGTTGAAAACCAACTGATCATCAGCTATTTAAGGAAGAAGTACTTATCAATTTTCAAACTTGATGTTTTAATTACCTGGAGTGACGGGAATCCAGAGAGTGCATCAGGGACTTTCTCTTCCACCATTAAAATAACTTCAAACAGTTGCACATCTGCCATGCTCAGCTGGTTACTCACAAGAAAGTTTTGTCCATGACTTTTGAAAACCTGAACAACATAAGCACAGGAGAATGATGAGGATGCCTGTAACTTCCCAGACAAGGAGTAATAGATTGGACCAAAGCAGCAGAGTATATAGCTTAATGGAAAGTCAAAATAGAATCCCTCTACATCATGAAGGAGCAAGAAGAGGTGAGGAAAGAAAATATGACTATTAATTCCAGTTCAAAATGATGTGGTATCATCAAATTCCAGACTTTTACTCCACTCAAATATCATATGTTTATAAAGAAATGGGTACAGGGGCAGCCAGGTGACTCAGTGGATACAACACCAACTCTGGACATGAGTTCAAAGCCAGCCTCAGACACTTAATAATTGACTAGTAGTGTGATGTTGGGCAAGTCACTTAACCCCATTGCCTTAAATAATTTTTTTTAAATAGATGGGTACACATACTATAAATCTATAGAATCATAGACTTAGAGTTAGTACAGTCCTTTTATTTTACAGATGAAAATGATGAGACACAAAGTGATTAAGTGTCTTACTCAAGGTTGATAATGTTTGTCCTCCATTTTCCTAGAAGACTTTGACATCAGGGAGGTGATTCCATGACAAACAAATGAACTGGTTTTGAGTGAAAGGGTGCCATGCTAAGTTACCAGCCTTACTTTCTCCTCTGGAGTCATGTGGGATCCAGTAACCAGATATGAATGAGGACAAAGGAAAATGGCCCTGGATGTAAGGCAG
Source organism: Macrotis lagotis (assembly GCF_037893015.1). Classification (NCBI taxonomy): domain Eukaryota; kingdom Metazoa; phylum Chordata; class Mammalia; order Peramelemorphia; family Peramelidae; genus Macrotis; species Macrotis lagotis. The sequence continues at coordinate 35,471,542 of NC_133662.1, forward strand.
TCAAGGTTAACTGACTTGCCCAAGGTCACAAAGGTCCTTCTGATTCCAGAATTGGTGTTTTACCCATAGGACCCTCCTCCCCTCCCCCAAGGTCACACAGGAAGTGATAGAGAGGTAAGATTTAAATCTATATCCTTTTACTATACCTGGTGTTTCTTCTACTGTATAAAGGGAACTCTTTGGAAATCAGTTTATCAGAAAAATATGTTTTTTTCATGAGGGAAAGAAGATTAGTGTGGAGGGACATTAGGTGATTTACAAGGATCCCAAAATTGGTCACCCAATGCAGTATTCATGACTGTCTGTTAATCAGACTCGGGGAAGAAATTTTCTAAGATTTTTCTGAGTTGGAGAAAACGAACTGGTTTCAAAGTAGAGGGATACCTTCTCCAGCTTTCCTCCCTGCCCTTCCATTTCCATAAAGACCAGCTTAAAGACTAAAGAAGGAAGCCAGTAATCAAATCAGATACATTCCCCATTACAAAGACCCTTTGACTTTCTCAGTCTAGTTTGTTTACTTTGCAGATTATTTACAATTCTTTTACAAAGCTGATCTCAGGAAGAAAGGAGGTGAAGAACAGCCATCCAAGGAAAAGTGTGCCTGACATTGTCTCCAACCCAATTATAAGCATCTCAATTTTTGGTGATGTGAGACATTCTGTACCAATGTTATTACTCCATGTGTGCATTATTATATTTTATGATTACTAGGTTATTTGCCATTCCTAGAATTAAGAACTTCTAGAGAAGAGTAAAAAGAATTTTGACAAATATAGAATATCAGGTCTTCTCTACAACTTGCATTTTTCCCATTTCATTTCTTTTTTAAAAAAAATATGTGGGGGCAGCTAGGTGGCACAGGAAATAGCACCAGCCCTGGTATCAGGAGTACCTGAGTTCAAATCTGGACTCGAAAGCCACTTAACAACCATTTGCCTTGCAAAAAAAATACACACACACACACACACACACACACACATTTGTGTTTCCAATCTGTTTTGATTAAGAAAACCATATAAAGAGACAGGGACAGAAAAGGGCAAATAGATTAAAGAACAAAGACAAAATAAAAAGGATCTCTTTCCCTATCCCAGATTTCATTGGAAATTTTACTAAGCTAAGGCAATCAAAATTTGGACCCAAAGTACTAAATTTAAAGGACAATGACAATATGTGCTATCCTTCTGCAGGGAAATAACAGAGTATAGGCCATCATTAATAAAAATTGGATAAAATAAAAAACTACCAGTTGCCATATTATAGGGGAAGGGGAAGGAAACAAAATTCAGGAAGCACCTATCTTATACCATGAACCACGGAATCGTTTAAGTGATTAACAAATTTTCTCTCATTTGATAGTGAGTATGCCTTTCTAATTCTTGTTCTTCATTCCCTACCCATACTGACAGTTTTTTGACAGAGTATCCACTCAACTGAGCGGCATATCACTTGCCCCAGTAAGAAAGTTTCTTTGTCTCAGGTCTAACTATGAATTTTTGCAGTACTCAGTCTTTGGTAGCTCCAATTTACCAGAGGCCAGGGTGGTCACAGTTAAAAGCAAAATTACTGATGGTCTGGGACACAGTATTATAAGATTATAGATTTAGAGTAGACAGTAATCTCAGAGGTCAACTGCTCAACCCCCTTGTTTAAAGATGAGGGAATTTAGGCCCAGAGAGATTATTTGATCTTCTCAAAGAAACCCACATAGTAAGTGAGTGAAGCAGGAGCATGTAATTGTGTGTTTCTTTTGGATAAAATTCACAATTTCATGGTAATAGGGACATCTCAGTGAAGAACTTTCCTTACCAACAACCTTCTCTACAACTAATAGTCTCAGATAATTGGAGGCAGTTAAGTGGTATGGTGGCTAGAGGTTAAAGTCTGGAGTCATAAAGACCTGAGTTCAAATTCAGTCTCAGACATTGTCTATGTGACCTTGGACAAGTCTTCATTTTCTGTATATCCAAGTTTCCTCAACTGTAAAACGGGAACAAGATTAGAAGTTACCTCTCAGGGTTGTTGTAAGGATCAAAATGAGATAATAATCTTAAAGAATTTAGCAGAAATGTAACATATTGTCATATAACAGGTGATATATAAATGTTGTTCACATCTGACTCTTTGTGACCTCATGGACCATATCACACCTAGACAAAGATACTGGAGGGGTTTGCCATTTCCTCCTCCAAAAGATTAAGGTAAGCAAATGTTAAGTGACTTGCCCAGGATCTGCCTCCTGGACAGAGGATAAGTGAATTGTCCAAGGTCCCACAGCTATTAATTGTCTGAGGTTTGTTTTGAACTCAGGTCTTCCTGACTCCATACCTAATGCTCTATCTACCTAGCTGTCTGGTTGACTCCATATAAATGTTAACAATAAAAATAATAGTAGCTGCAGCCTGGAGCATGAGAATTTAAATGATTTGTCTAAAGTCACGCAGACCATGTATATCTGAGATAATCCTTGAACCTGAGTCTTCCTGCCTCTGAGACAAGCACACTATTCTGCCATACTGCCTTTCCATACCCTATTATGAGTTCTCAGTAATCTAAAATATGTTCTCTTGTAGTTACAAAATACATGGAGCAGGAGGGGAAATCATTTAGAGAACTGTCGTATCTCTTGCTCCTCTCTCTCTATTTTTTCTTTTGGTTCCATTATTCTAAAAGCATCAGACTTTCTATCATTTATCTTTTTTTGGGAGGGGGGGTGTTTTGTTTTTGCAAGGCAATGGAATTAAGTTCATTTACCTTTTCAAAAGCAGGAAAATATCTGGTTTTGGCCTTATTAGTGATTTCAGTGATTCTTGTTATTTGCTCTTCTCCTTTCAGGAAAGGACAGATAATGATTAACTCCATCAGATCCATTATTCCCTCTGAGTACATGATAGTCCTTTAGAAGAAGAAAAGACATGCAGTGTCACAGTTAATGTATCCTTCCTTTGTCTTCCCCACCTAAGCTTCCTTGAACCACAATAGCAGAGGTAAAGGAAAGGTGCTTTGTGAAGTCAAGGAATTTTTTTTAATTCCCTGAAAAGTCTTGTCACAAACTGGGGAGTATTCATTCATTCTCCATTCTCCCAGTCAGTCTCTGCTTCCTATCTCCAAAAGTAGAAAAGCAACTAAGGTTTTTCTCAATATGTGCTAGAAGATCACACTATTGAGGACCTAGAGGGCAAAAAAAGAGGCTTCTACACACCCTTAATCTCTGCATTTAATTCCTGATGACAAAAAAACTATTGGGAATAAAAAGGTAGGCGGGCAACCAAAGGCTAAATTGGTCCTGACACTGCTCCAATCTTTACTCAAACCAATATCATATTCAAAATCAATAGTCCAATATCATTACTCAAATCAGTATCATACAAAAAAATCAAGAGTCTGTTTGTGGGACAGGGTCAACTAACTATTTAGCCAAGTCAACCCCCAAACAAGCACAAAACCATAACAGTACAGCGCTCTCTCCTTCAGATCCTTTCCAAGTAGATTGTATTTCTCAGCAATATAGTGGAGAATGGCTCTCGTCTGAACCAGCTTCATCCCATCGATTTCAACCATTGGCACTTGTTGGAAGAATAGTTCAGCTGAGGATAGGAAATATAGTCTTAGAAATCAAAACTTTTGGCATCCAGCAAATCCCACAAACTATAAGACAATATTGGCATGCCCTGGGGGAGCAAACCAGCAAGAAAATTAAAAGGAGGTAGTCATAAAAGAAGGATAAAGAACTTGAACATGGAACCAAGAATCAAAAAAGCATCAGTCTTGCCCACAACCCTTTTAGTTCTTATGGAGAGGAAGAGAGACATACTTTTATTTATAGCACTGATATGAAGATGGGGAATTTTAACAGAAACTTCTAGGCAATCCTGATCCTGAATTTAAGAAGACCTGAATTCTAATCTAGCCTTAAATATTTATTAGCTGGATGAATCCCTGACCAAGTCAGTCAAATTTCTATGGGCTTTAATTTCCCTATTTGCAAATGGGGATTATATCATCATCATCATCATCATCATCATCATCATCATCATCATCATCATCATCATCATCATCATATCCCAGGGTTATTGTGAAGGAAGAATGAGATATTTATAAAACACTTTATAAATCTTAAAATTTTATATCCATGTGAATTATTAATATTGATATCATTATTATGGTTGGAGTCCTGGGTTAATGAAGCAAAAGCTACTTTGACCCTTGGCTAATGTTCAATGTCTGCCATTGTGCTTCACTGAAATTCTACCTTCAACAGGAAAGGAGATTTCCACATTAGTGTACATCATCTGCTGATCATTTCCAGTTTGCCCTGATTAAATTTTATAAGTACATAGTTGTTTGCATTTTCTTACTTCTGTTAGATTGGAAGATCCTTTTTATCCCCAGAAATTAGCACTATGTCTATTATAGTAGGCATATATTATAGTAGGTGCTAAGTAAATAAACATTTATGGATTTGACTCCTTCCTGGTCACAGATCACAGTTCTGTCATTTTGCAAAAGGGAATCAAATGTGTTTGGATTAAAACAAATCCATCATCCCAAGGTAAACCACAAAGAAACTAGATATAAGAGAGAGAGAGATAGACCTATATATCTATATAGATATAGATATGTAGATATATAAACTATATTTACTAATGAGAGGTCAACTAAAACAGCTTCATTTACAAAGCACAAACAAATGATAATAGAATATTAGAGCTAGAAAGGATCCTCAGAGATTATCTCATATAGTATTTCTTTTTCACAGAGAAAGAAACTGAACCCTGGAATAGTGAAGTAACATGTTGAAGGCTATGTTATGATTTAGAGTGAAGACCAGAATTCAGATATCTCAACTCTCAGATGAATATTTATTCCCTCATAACTTCCCTTGTCACTTACAGTACAATGAAATCTGTAGCCTTTCAGAAAATTAGAATTAGCAGTGGAGGCATCTTTGGCCCCTAGGAAAGAGGATAGACCTCTGCTGTTTGTGAAATACACCCTAACAACCAAACAGGATTCCTGATGATGAGTTATCAGTGTCCCCTGTCTCTCCTCAAATTATATTGTACTTACCTGTTTGAATATTCTATCTCTTGAGCTCTTTAAGGTGAGAACCAGATTTTTATTTTTGATTTGGTGTCTGCAATACTTATCATAATACCTAGCATATGGTAGGTGTTTAATGAATAAATTCATGTTGAATGAATAAATGTACAAGGTCTATTCAAGTTCACTAGGCACTTCAAGTATGCCTACTTGGTTTGTAACTTTGAACCATGTTGTTGTTGCTTTTTGTTCAGTCACTTCCTACTTTTTATGACCCCATTTGGAATATTCTTGGCAAAGATAACAGAGTAGTTTGTCATTTCCTTCCCCAACTCATTTTACAGATGAAGAAACTGAGGCAAACAGGGTTAAGTGACTTGCTCAGAGTCACACAGCCAAATCTGAACTTAGGTTTTCTTGACTCCAGATCTGGAACTCTATCCATTGAGCTAATTAGAGGTCCCACTTGATCCTATACTTTGAGTTTAATTTGTATATTACATTGGGGAGTTGATCATATTTATATTATGAGTCATCCAGTAATGTAATGAGAACTAGTTTCCTTTTAAAAACTTGTTCTGCCCATTCTAATTTTATTATGACAGTGTTTTTGATGGCTTCCTTCAGTTGAATAAAAACCGAGGCGAGATTATAGATTTACAGCTGGAAGAGATCTTAAAATTCTAAACTCTCATTTTATAGATGAGAGCTGACTTGTCCAAAGTCACAGAGGTAGTAAATGACAGGCAGAACCAGGATTCACACAGATATTCTCCAACTCCAAAGGCATCAGGCTTTCCACACCTTCTAGAGTTTTAATTGTATTTTTTTATACTCACTTTTTTGTAACTTTTGTAATTGTTCCTTTGTTTCAAAAAATTTTTCTTCAAACTAAAACAAAAACAAAAATACAAAAAGATATTAGAAAGTGCCATAGGCAGTACAAGAAAGTAAACAAAATTATAAGAGTCAATCAATCAATCAAGCCATCATTTATTAAGTGCCTATGACATATCAGACATTGTGTTAGGCTTTGGAGATGTAAAGACACCAAAAGACTAGGGTAGTTGAGAGGATCAAAAACAGTAAACTATGGAAAATTCTTTGAAAATTATAAAGATTTTATGGGGCAGCTAGGTGGCACAGTGGATAGAGCACCAGCCCTGAGTCAGGAGTACCTGAGTTCAAATCTGACCTCAGACACTTAATAATTACCTGACTGTGCGGCCTTGGGCAAGCCATTTAACCCCATTGCCTTGCAAAAAACAAACTAAAAAAAAAAAAAGAAAACTATAAAGATTTGGGGGAAAATTACTGGTTGTGTTTAATTCAACTTTTGCATTTTGGCTTAAAGGTATTTTGTGATAAGAAAGGCACAGGAAAAATATTCTTCATTATAACTAATAGCTAGGAAGGGTAGAGAAAAGATACAGAAGGAAATTTAGGCAATATACAAACAAAAGAAATCAATAAAAATTTTACTTTAAAAAAACAAAAAAGAAGGGATATCCAAGATAGAAGTTTAAAGATATGTCTATTTTTTGTTTCCAAAATAGAGACAAAAGAAGTTTTAAACTTCTTACTGCCTTCCAAATAAGGTTCAAACACCTTAACCTGGCATTCAATTCAATAAAACAATGATGATTTTTGACCTTCATTCTCAAAGAAGGCCATGACATCAGGGAAGTGATGCCATGACAAGCACGTGAATTGGATTTGAGTGAGGGGTGCTGTGCCTCCAGCCTCACTTTCTCCTCCAGAGTCAGCTGGGTCCAGTAGCCAAATATGAAAGAGGACAACTAGAGAAAGCCAGGGATGTGAGGCAATCAGGGTTAAGTAACTTTCCCAAGTTCACCCAGATAGAAAGTGTCAAGTGTCTGAGGGTGGATTTGAACTCTTATCCTCCTGACTCCAAGGCCAGTACTCTATCCCCTGTGCCACCTAGGGGCAGCTAAGTGGACTTGGAGTCTGGAAGTCTTCCTGAGTTCAAATCTGGCTTTAGTTGCTTATTAGTTATGTAACTCTGGACAAGTCACTTAATCCTATTTGTCTCAATTTCCTCATCTGTAAAAGGAGCTGGTGAAGAAAATGGCAAATCACTCCAGAAGAGTTAGACAGGACTGAAAAATGACTGAACAGCAACATATTGGAAAAGTACAAAAGTACTAGGAGAAGTATGAGAGGAAAAGAAAGATTTACTGATACAGGGAGGGCAGTGATGAGGAAAGGCTTCATTGAAGAGATAGATTTGAGATGAGATCTGAGACAGAAATCCTACAAATAGAGAATATTCTCAGTAAAATCACAGGGATAGAATGACTCAGATAGTACTGAGGAACTGATAGATTGAAAAAAGTATATATAATAATCATAATCATAACATTGATATAGCTCTTTATGGTTTGCAAAGCATTATTTTCTCTTTTGATTCTCTTTGATTCTTACAACAACCCTGTAAGGTAAATCCTCTATTTTATAGATGCTAAAACTGAGGCTGAGAAAGGGTAAAGGATTGCCCGAGGTCTTATATCTAATAAATGCCTGGAAATAGAACTCAGCTCTTCCTAATTCTAGTTAGGAAATAATCTGTGGAGTAATCTATCCCCTATGCCCCCAGAATATACCTTTAGGAGATGAGGCTGGAAAGAAAAGGCAACAACAGACCATAGAGGACTGTGAATGCCTAACTAAGGAATCTAAAGTTGACTTAGCAGGCAACTTCATGAGCAAATAATAAGAAAGACTATTCTTGCCCAATATGAAGGACATATTGAAGACAGGGAAGCAGGAAGTCAGGGAGACTGAGTAGGAAGAAAAACTTCCATGGATGGCTATTTGCCTTCTCCTTAATGTCTTTGCCGGTGTTGATCTCTATGTCTCCCTTTAACTTGTGCCTTTTGCAATATTAGCTATCTATAAAGACCAGATTAAATGCTGCTTCTTCAGTCATCAAGTTTTCTCTCTAATGTTCCTTTCATCCTTAAATATCACATAGCAGCTGCTTTACAACTATTATAGAAATAGGTATAACATCTAAATAGCACAGTATTATATACATATAATATATATAATTATACCTGCCAATGTAAACAATATTACATATAAATACAAATGATAATTATACAATCTATTATATATTATGTGTTTATATATATAACATTGTTATATATTTACATGCATATAGAATACAAAATATATTACATTTTTAGTTGTCTCCTCTTTCCATAATTCTATAATATATTATATAAAATTACATATAAGTAAACAAATTATATATGAACTATATTATATATTCAAATATAATAAACATACATACTACAAATACAAGCTACATAAACCCCCTTTTATGTGGACTTTTCACATTATATAATTAAGTTACCATCACACTTATGAAAAGGACAAAGGCTGTGCCTTCATAAGAATAATCTCACATTTAAATAGTTCTTTAAAGTTTGCAAAATGATTCATATCTATTATCTCATTTGATCCTCATAACAACATTGGGAGGTTGGGGATATGTTGCACCCATTTTATAGATGATGAATCTGAATTTGAGAGAGGTTAAATGACTTGTGCAGGATCACACAGTTACAAAGGGTCTGAGGCTTTCAGGATTCAAACTCACATCTTCCTAACTCCAGGACTAACACTCTAACTCTAATTTCTCTTACCCCAGCATCCAGCACAAAGCAAATGGTTAAGAAATGTTTGTTTACTCTGCCCCAGCAACTTTATTGGAAAATAATAGTCTTCTATAGATAATAAAAAATGAGTTAATCTAAACCCTTAAACTATTTTCAGTATGTTTCACTCAGTACATAATAAGTTCAATGAGTTTATTGAAAGTCCAACTTTCTGTCCATGTTCTGCATCTAATATGGAGCAGGTGCTTAATGAATACTTGCTACTGTTATCCCCAAGCAGCCCTATCTTCCCTCAATAATCCCTATTGTTTGTCCTTCCTTTCCAAGAGGACCAGTGACATCACAGGATGATGTCTTGACTTTAATAAGAATTGTATTTAAATGAGGCAGAGTTGTAGAAAGTCATCAGTCTAACTTTCTCTTCCAATTTTATCAGGGCATGGCTACTGAACATGCTATTGCTTCTTGAAATCATAGGTGATACCTGATTGGTAGGCCACTGTCCCCACATATTCTCCTCAATTAACTGAAACCCCATTAAGTGAACACTGAACAGGGATGCAGAAAGTCTAGATTCATTTCTGAAGTTTTCTTCCCCTATAACCTCAGCCAAGTCATTTAACCTTAATGGACTTTAGTTTCCTCATATGGAAAATGAGAGGGCAGACAAGATGGGCTCCAGAGCATCTTCCAGCTCTGGACTGGTGGTTCTGTGATCCCTCTCATTTCCTAATTTCTACTGGTTGGACCAAAACTCAGAATGCAGGGTCTCCAGTTTCTGCCTAATTTTTTAGAGGCTGCCCAATCAATGGAAACCATCTGCAACTGTATTTGCTTTAGGAGATGAGTGAGGGAGATGAGGGACCTAAATACCAAAAAAACCCTCCCTTCTCCAATATATGCATGTATACATAAAGTATGGGCTTGAAGTCTGTAAGACTTGAGTTCAAAATCTAGACTTAGACATTGGGCAAGTCACTTAACCTTGTTTGTCTCAATTTCCTCATTTGTCAAATGCGCTGAAGAAAGAAATGACAAACCATATCAATACACTTGCCAAGGAAACGCCAAAAAGGGTCACAAAGACTTGGACATAACTGAAACAACTGAATAACAACAATGTATGCATGTATGTATGTATAAACCTGATCTGTCATTTTCTGACTTAATAAGTTTTATAAGCTCCTTATTACACTTAGGATCAAAGATGAATTTCCCTGGTCCTTAACTCTTTTCACAAACTGATCCTTTTGTAACTTTCTAGTTTTCCTGCATATTACTCTCTCTCCACACACACTCTACATTTTGGCCATACTGACTTATTTACTGTTATTTAAAAAGAACATTCCATCTCTCATCTCCTAGCCTTTGTGTTGACTATTCTTTATGCTTAGAATTTTTTTGGTCCTTACCTCCTATTTCTTAGAATTCTTGGTTCTTCAAGGTTCAGTTCGGCAACCAAATGCAAGAGGCATTTCCTGGCTCCCTCCCCCAGCTCCCAACCCTAAGGAGCTTCCAAGGGATGTAATATAAGGAGAGGTCTGGACACTGACCTTATGCTCTATGTTCTGGTCCTTAATCCCTCATAACCACAGCTGACCCTCTTATCCTGGAACTTCAACTTGAACTGGGGTAACAGGCAATGGTGTTGGCAAATGACATGTGATTCCAGTGCTAGCACAGAGGTCCTCTGTAATCTCTTTCTGTCAGATGTTGAGGCCCCTGACTGGTACCAACAGCACTCCTGGTACCACAGTACTGCCACCACCACTTCCAAGGCCCAGCCTATGCTGTGTGCCTCTGGTAGTATTCCACAAATCTCTATGTCAATGGTACTTACATGTATCACAACCACTAATTATATTCCTTTTTTCCTTCAATCTGCTAGATGAGTTGGTAGAGAAGTTTTTAAGAGGGCTTCCTGGCAAACGGATGCAGAGAGAAAAGAGTACACTGAAAGAAGGGTTGCAAAGAGAAACTGAAACAGATAAATGACATGATTCAGAGGAAGTTCCTTATGAAACCTCAATTTATGAAAAAAAAATTTCATTTATAAGAATCCATCTCCCTTCTTTGTAGAGATGGGAACTATGGGAATAGGATACAGCATATAATATTGAACTGAGCTGATGTGTTGGCTATCTTTTAATTTTTTTTGTTTATTTAAGGAAAGGGGTTAAGTGACTTGTCCAAGGCCACACAGGGTAATTATTAAGTGTCTGAGTTCGAATTTGAACTCAGGTCCTCCTGACTCCAGAGCCAGTGCTCTATCCACTGCACCACCTAGCTGCCCCCAAAAATAGTTTTGGCTGTCCGCCCCCCCGCCTCTATTTTTTCCTTTATTCTTTGCTATAAAGACTGGTTCTCAGGAAGGATTGGAAGAGAATGATTCTGGAAAATGAAAGTGATATGAAAATATATAATCTCTATCATTAATAAGTCATTTATTACATAAGAATTTTACTCTTCTGGCAGAGTCCTGAACTGATGACTTATGTTGGCATGAAGGTTACCTGATTTTCTGAAGGGTGTGTCAAGTGACTGCTTATTTTGTTAAGTCCCACTAAGTCTGAAAAGCTTTGGTTGCATGCTCAAAGACAAACTGAATATCTGTCATCCAAGGACCTGCCTTGTTAATCATCTCTGAATGTCTTATCGTTGTATGGCAGGTAACCAAGTGAAGAATTATATAACAACTCAAAAAGCTATTTGCTTTGCTAAAAAGGGGTTTCTTTGTAACTTATATAACATAGAAGTGAGATTTGGGGCTACAGAATACTCTAAGAAATCACATATTTTTATGTAAGGATCATTCCATTTTTATAATGATAATCAAAGTTGTTTTTGTAGGGACTCTCCTACTTCATTTATAATTTTGATGACTAGCTTGTGAAATAGCCTTTCACAGATACTCATTAAAAATACCTGGCAGAGATTCTGAAAGCCTGAGCCAGGATTAGGAGAAAGCAAGTAGGCAGTCATGAAGGAGAGCAACCCACAGTTGAACATAAGGCACAATTTTTAATAAAATTCAGAAAAATTATATGATCCACAGCATCTAAGTATTGGATTTTTGACAAGCAAAAAAATACATGTTAATTATAGGGAAGGCCAATGCCTCAGCTTCACAGGGAGCCTGATTTTCTTTCCTTTTTTTAATCTAAAATTTTGAAAATTAAGTAGCACTTATTTTTTCTCACTCTTACCTCCCTCCTCCATTGAAAAAAAAAGGAAAAGGAAAAAATCCCTATAACAAATATTCATAGTTAAGAAAACAAATTTCCGCTATATGAGATTTTTGATTTTCAACAAAGTCAATGAAAATGGTCACAAGAGTACCAATATATATTCACACTTCACCAAACTGTTTGGGATTCAAATTATTCCCACAGACCACAAATTCCTTGTCCTAGATTCTAACCTAGTTTAAAAGCTTTGGAAGCTAAATTTTGATTCATTACTTGCATTTAGGAAGCTTTCTAAATACTACTTCAGTGATGGAAAACTGAGGGCCTTCAGCAAGTCATCAGCCTCTGTGGGATTGAATTAAATGACTCTCAGTGTGCCTTAGAACTCTACCCTGGTGATCAAATATCTCTAAAACTATAATGAAAAAGCAATTTGAAAGTAAGACTGTAGTGAAAAAAAATGTCTATTAATTGTACATATCAACTTTGTGGGGGGAGACAATGAAGTACAATATCAATGTTTGTGAAATTCCTGCATAGAAAAGGGTTCCTGACACCCTTCTTGGCCCTGAGAAACTCCTTAGAAATATAAATTTGGCTAGGCGCCCTTGGGTCTGAAAACAACTGGACAGGACCGAAATGCTTGACCAGGGTGGGGGGTCACAGATATTCCATAAATTTGCAATATCAGTATTTGTGTAATCCCTGTATGGAAGGAGTCCTTGACACCCTCCTGGGCCCCAAGAAACAACTCAGAAATATAACTTTGGCTGGGTGCCTTTGGGTCTGAAAGTAGTCTGATAGGACCCAAGTGCTTGACCCTGGGGGGTCACAGATATACCATGAATTAGTCTAAGATACACAAAGCACCCTTGTTAGCTTAATTATCTTGCTGTATCTGAAAAATTCCTGCTTCTTCCCAGGACTGCTCCCCTTCCCCAGATGCAACTGGAACTATAAGATAGTAAATTCCATTCCCTCAAACCTATGGGAAGCCCATGAATACATGACTCCTTCCATCTCAGAAAATATGTTCAAATATTACACAAAGACCTGACCCTTTCCCACCCCTATCTATACAGAACCCTATGTTTACATATGTTTATGACAAGACAATATATAACTGCTGTCTTTGCTTCTGTATCCTGTATCCCCCCCCCCCAAAAAAAAAAACACTATAAAAACCCTAACCCTTGAACACTCAGGTACTGTCTGATTTGGGTACTCTTCATCCCCAGGCAGTCCCCAGGAAATAAAGATCTCCAAACTTATCAAATTCTGATCTCCATCTTGCTCTTTGGGCTCAACAGCATCTCTTGGCTAAAGGGAGGAACTGGGTGTAATAATGAGGACACTTATGTCACAGTTTGTTTGCCTCTAAAATATCCCAGAGCTTGAGAACAAGGAAATCTTGGAAAGTCCCCCAATTCTGAATTAGACAAACCTCCACTCCAGCTGCTGCCAAGAGCCATCGGATGGTTTCCATTCTTCCCCTTCCATTAACGTAGTGGAGAACAGGTTTATTTGCCATTGTGATGTTTCAAATTTTCTGAAAAAAGACAAAAAATATTTTTTACTGTGTTAGGCAACATTGTATCTATAAATGACACAGTATATGGAATGTTAGTGGAAAAATCAGACACATATATAAAATAGAAAACTAAGGACTAGCTAAAATACCACAATCTCTGACACATGGATTTGGGTAGATGGGGGTCTCCAATACCTCATCTATAAATGAGAAAACTGGGTTAGGGACCTTTCTAACTTTAACTGCATGATCCTAATTCTGCTATTTTTACATTTAGCAAAAAAAAAAAATCAGGCATCATTGTGTGTCTCTCTATTATCGGAGGTTTTAACCTTCTTTTAAAAAGTATAGTCCTGGGTATACTTTAAAAAACAGCAAAAAGGGGCAGCTAGGTGGCGTAGTGGATAAAGCACCGGCCTTGGAGTCAGGAGTACCTGGGTTCAAATCTCGTCTCAGACACTTAATAATTACCTAGCTGTGTGGCCTTGGGCAAGCCACTTAACCCCATTTGCCTTGCAAAAAACAGCAAAAAAAAAAATCCAACCCAAGTCTGAATGAAGCTCTTAAGTAGGAAAGAAGGAGTAAGAAGAAAAGGCCAGCTACAGTCTTCTGTCACCTGCTGGTCCAGCCAACACTGTTTGGCTATTCTTTGATCTCTTCCTCTCTCTACCTATCCCTTCCCATGTGCTGTAACTTCTTTTAATAAATTTTTGTTTTATTTCCACCCTTGCTTTCTGGAGTCTGAATGATTCCTCATAGGTAGAACCAAACTCAAATAGCCCCAGCTACATAATGGTAAGCCAGCCAGAGAAAAATTCCCTGCTCAGACTTGGGAAATTGGATTGAGCTCCATAGCTGTATATCTCCAAGACCAACTGCTGCAGGATACCAACCAGCTGTGCCAGCTAATCATTCTCCGAAACCTGCCTTAATGAAGTCCTCACCAAATGGACTCTGAAAGGTCCAGAATAATCTGGGTCCCAAATAATTTTGAAGGGGGAATGATGCAGGGGAAAGATGAAGAGAATTGTGAATGTAGAAATTGGGTGGAGACTACCACCTACTCTTGGGATGTAAATTGACTACCATTGATTCATTGTTTAATGTAAAATTTGTATCCTGATCTCCTTAGTTTTCACCTTCTACCTAATTCCAGATTCAGTAAGGGAAGGAAGTTCACCTTTTGCCCCCTGGATGAGAAGCAAGACATAAAAACCTGGGTTGGACTCCCACACAAGGCTGCAGTCTTCTCTGACTTGTTGGCCCAGCCAGTGCTGCTTGGCTGTTCTTTTATCTCTCCCTCTCTCTCTACCTAAATAAAATTTTGTTTTATTTCCAAAAAAGAAAAGAAGAAGAAGAAAAGGCCAAGGTTGATGATAGAAGCACAGCAGAAGAGTATATACTGGGGAAAAGAAGGGCAAGGAGGGGAAAAAAGGAAAAGAGGGAAAGAATAGATGGACTCTGAAAAGACTGAATTTTCTGACTCTAAAAAGAAATGATTTTAGAGAATGGAAAGGACCTAGCCTAAAGCCTTTTTTCTTTACAAATAAGGAAACTGAGGCTGAGGCAGCTTGCCTATGTTCACACCATAAGGTCTTGAATTAATTTAATTCATCAAATATTGACTAAGTACCTTATTAGTGCAAAATATACTCTTGGGCAGTTAGAAAACAAAGGTGGTGTAGTGGATAGAGTTGAACCTGGAGTCAAAAAGGTCCAAATTCAAATCCAGTGTAGTTAAATCCATACTAGTTATTTGATCCTAGGCAGATCACTTAACCTCTGTTTCCCTTAGTTTCTTCAGCTATAACTTGGGGATAATAAATTGACCCCCAAATGAGATAATAATTGTAAAGTGCTTGGTACATAATAAGTGATATATAAATATAAATATAAATATATAAATATTACCTATCATTATTCTTCTGGTCTCAAGTAATTTATATTTATATTTATATTTATATTCTAGTAAGACTGAAATGTACTCCCTTTTCATTATTCCACAACCCACAAAATTTATTACCCACAACCCCTAACCCCAAATCAACCCCAATCTGAGAAATAATTGCCCCACTTCATTTTTCATAACCATTAATTCAGACAGTTCCCTCTCCCCCTTTCCCCCCCATTGCTCCCAATTTCCTTGAAATCCTTGAGAGGGATTTTATGATTCCATATCTTAAAATTAACAGTACAGAGAGAGCTTCTCCCTCAGTACTCCACCAAATACACTTTGTTCCCTAATTCAGAATATTTAGGCAATGATCAACTCATAAAGGATTCATATCTCAAGAAGATACAAAATTTGAATACATTATGGGTTAATTAAGTTTCTGTGGACAACCCGGGCCATTCAACCGCAATTTCCAACATTGTTTCCAAAGGGAAAAGTTTTTTGTGGCAGAAAATCATCCTTTTCTGAAAGAGATGGGTACAGTCTGTCAGCACATATTTGATTATCAGAACACTATAAACCAAAGGATTTGTATTTGCTTACAAAATACATTTCTCATGGAAATAAGAAAATTACAAGTTACTGGGGCTTAATCTTAACCTATTCCCCCCCCCTCGAGTTATGAGGAAAGGTGAAGAGAAGTATAAGAAAATTCATATTTCCTATCACAAAAGTGGTCATTAGCTATAATTGAAATATCTTGAATAGTTCATAAGAATGGCAAATTTTTACCCACCATCCTCCAGATTAGTATATAGACTTCATGAATTGTTATGTCCCCTTATCCTTCTCACTTCAATCAATAACCAGTTTTCTGGAGATAAACCTTAAAGCTCTGATAAGATAGTACTTGGGGACCCAAGTCAGCTAATCTCAGGGACACCAGATTAATTACGTTTTCATGGACTGGGGTGGCCTAACTTAACCAACTATTTCTAACACTTTCCATGGGGAAAGAATTTTTGGATCAGAACCATTTTATTTAAGGGGAGAAAAAAGAGAGGGACAGCCACTTCCATAGTAACGTATATAGTTTATAAGAGCAGTCTGATTCTTTAGAATGCATATCTATCACTTTTGAACAGAAGAAAAGAGTTTCCTGAATTCAAAACATTCAAACCTATCTCACTGGGAAGGAAGATTAAAAATATTTCCAGTAGTTTCCTAAAGACAAAATTCTGGCAAATTCAGGTCTGCAACTATTATCCAGTCTTCTGGGCCAAGAAAGATCTCTCTCAAAAGAAATAACTATTTGTTTTCACAGCAATTCTGACATGACTCCTTTTCCAAAGAAAGGGCAATCTGTCCCTGTGCAACTCCATCAAGACAAATTTTTAAAGTATTATAAAGGTACAGACCTTTGAGGGTTACCATTATACCTATTTTATAAGAGGAAACCAAGACACCAAGAGATTATATAACTTGTCAAATATCTTTCCTCATACTTGGCTTAGAGTTCTAAGTTCCTTCTTATACAATTTTGGGTCTCTTCCCAGAACCTTCAGTAATGCTTCTTTGTCAAGCTTTAATTTAGTCACTATATTTACATGTATTTCACATGTTTAATCTGTATCAGATTGCTTGCATCTTGGAAAGGAAGAAAGAGGAGAAAGGGAGAATAAAAATTGAAATTCAATCTTATGAAAAATGAATGTTGAAAACTATCTTTACATGTAATTGGAAAAAATACTATTTACAAAAATAAAAGAAATCATCCTGCTTGTCATTTCTTATAGCATAATCATATTCCATTACAATCATATACCAGAGCTAGTTTATCCATTCCCCAATTGATAGGCATTCCTTTGATTTCCAATTCTTAGCTACCACAAAAAGAGCTGCTATAAATATTTTTGCACAAATAGGTCCTTTTCACTTTTTTTTGGATATCTTTGGAATAGAGAACTAGCTTGCTGGATCAAAGGGTATGCCCTTTGGGCATTGTTCCAAATTGCTCTGTGAATGGTTGGTTGGCTTAGTTCACAAGTTCATCCACAGGACATTAATGTCCCAGTTTTCCCATATTCCTTCTAAATCCAACATTCTCCCTTTTTTAGGGGTCATATTAATCATTCTATCAGATCTTACTTTTTAAATTTTTATTTATTTTTTATTGTATTTTAAGATCGGAACCGTTTCCCTCCCAGCCCTGCTCTAGAGAAGACCACCATTGGACACAGAAGTCTGTGAATTTGTGTGAAATCATTTTATTCCTTCTCCAGAGATGGGCAGCATCTTCCTTTGGAAGTCCTTTGTCGTTGATTAGAGTATTTCTAATACTAAGAATAAAGTAGGCATTCACTGTTACTCTTGGAACATTACTGCTGTTACAATGTTCTTTTGGTTACACTCTTCTTTATCTCATGTATGGGTTTTTTCCTAAAAATCAACCTGCTCAATTCTTACAACATCCCAAACACATCCTGCAACTTATATAGGCATTCCTCAAATGATGGGCATCTCCTCGGTCTCCAGTTCTTTGCCACTCCACCTGATCCCCACCCCGCACCCTGTCCCTGTCTCTAGTTCCCTAGGCTCTGCCCCTTCCCCAAGGGAAGATCTGGGATCCCTTTCCGACCCTGGCCTCCGAAGTCCTGCTCCCGGCCCTCCGCCTCCTCAGCCCAGTTCCCCACCCCTCTCCCAAGTTCCCAAGTCCTGACTCTTGCTCCATGTCTCCCCCTGGTCCCATGTCCCCTCTGCCTCACCACCCTCTTCCCCGGTCTTTTTTGCCCTTGCCCCCGAGCTCTGTCACCCACCCCCATCCCCAGTCCCCGAACCCGGGCTTCCTGCCTCTAGTCCCCCTGCCTCAGGCTCAGCCCAGAGCTAAAGATGAAGGGAAGGGAAGGGAAGGGAAGGGAAGGGAAGGGAAGGGAAGGGAAGGGAAGGGAAGGGAAGGGAAGGGAAGGGAAGTGTGGAGCAAGTGCAGCCAGCGGCAAAGCAGAGCCCGGTCGCCAAGGAGCAGGGCAGGGAGAGACCCGGGAGAGGGCGACTTCTGCACATTCTCACCTACCGCTGCAGGGGCGAGAGGGTCGTCCAAGTGGAGCAGTCTCGGGAGAAGGGAGCGAAAAGATGTCGGGGCGCACGGGGTGGGGGGCCGCCCTTAAGAGAAGTGGGCAAAAAAAAAGCGAAGTGGGCGAGGACTTTGGGCGAAGTCTACCAATGGTGACTCTGGTGCTTTGCATGCCCAACCCAGCTGCAAGGTATCATGGGGAGGAGGAAAAAACCCCAAATTGCAAAGCAACTCAACGTTGCTAAGTATCCGAAAAGGGCGCAAAAATAAGATTTATAAAGAGTCAATATAGATACGTTCCCCCCGGATTTCCCTCTTTCCTCCTACTTGGCTACCCTACGCGTA
Source organism: Macrotis lagotis (assembly GCF_037893015.1). NCBI lineage: Eukaryota > Metazoa > Chordata > Mammalia > Peramelemorphia > Peramelidae > Macrotis > Macrotis lagotis. The sequence continues at coordinate 35,490,257 of NC_133662.1, forward strand.
AAGAAAACCCAATTATCGGCTCTATATAGCGAACGCCCCCAAGAGGCTGCTGGATGTGAGGGCGATCTGGCTGCGACATCTGTCACCCCATTGATCGCCAGGGTTGATTCGGCTGATCTGGCTGGCTAGGCGGGTGTCCCCTTCCTCCCTCACCGCTCCATGTGCGTCCCTCCCGAAGCTGCGCGCTCGGTCGAAGAGGACGACCTTCCCCGATAGAGGCGTACCGTTCTTCGGTCAAGGGTATACGAGTAGCTGCGCTCCCCTGCTAGAACAAGCTCCCAAGGTCCATTTGTAGGAGAACGTAGGGTAGTCAAGCTTCCAAGACTCCAGACACATCCAAATGAGGCGCTGCACGTGGCAGTCTGCCTTCCTTTTGCGCCCCTCGGACCCTCAAAATTCTTTACAACATTTACTGCTTTTTTTGCAAACTGTCCGGAACCTTGCGATTTTAATAAGGATAGAAGAGTAGAGTGAAAATCTGAGTCTGCCTTTCTTTTGTAATGTTCCCGGAACCCCATAATTTCAAAAATTCATTTATATATAAACAAAGTGAATTTCCTTTTGTCCATCCACTCCCAGATCCGAAAAATTTAAACATAAACGGAATACAGATAGTTTTGATTTTGTTTTGTTTTTTGCAAAATGTCCGGAACACTGAAATGTATAAAGCAGAGGAATAGAGATGAAAATCTGAGTCTGCCTTTCTTTTGCAACATTTCCAGAGCCCCATGATTCAAAAATTCATTTATAAAGGAATAAAATGAAATGTAGAAACAGTTATGTAAATTAAAAGAAAATATCATGATTTCTCTCTCATTAAATTCAACTGAGAGCAATGCATACCATAGAAACAATGTAAAGACTAAGAGACTGCCTTCTGGGGGGGGGGGAGGCAAGAATAGGGGGAAAATTGTAAAACTCAAAATAAATAAAATCTTTCTTTAAAAAAAGTAAAGTAAATATCAATGGAATAAAGTCAAAAATATCTAACATGTTAACTTGTCTGATTACTTTCCAGTCAGAAACATTTGCAGAAATTCAATCTGCAATAAGTTAATTTGTTCAGTTTTTGGTTGGTTTGTTTTTTTTAAGACGAGACAGGCAAACAGTCCTGGGGGTGGGGCAGAGAAATAGATTTTACCGAGAGAGATGGGGGAGGGGAGAGACAGAAACCGAAGAGAGAGAGAGACAGAGACAGAGACAGAGAGAGTGATAGAGACAGAGACACACAGAGAGAGACAGAGACAGAGAGACAGAAACAGAGAAGGAGACAGAGAGACAGAGGCAGAGACAGAGAGACAGGCAGAGAGAGAAAGACAGAGACAGAGAGACAGACAGAGAGAGAGACAGAGGCAGAGACAGATAGACAGAGAGAGATAGGCAGAGAGAGACAGACAGACAGACAGACAGACAGAGGAGGGGGAGGGGCGAGGAGAGACATAGAGCAGAAACAGACTAGAGTCTGGGACCACGGGAAATAGAACAAACAGAATTTCTATCCATCATGGCTAAAATCCTCAATGAAAACAAGACAAAGTTCAAAACAAAAGTTGATTCTGACCACGAGGCGGCAGATTTCAGCTTCTTTCAAATTTACCTTAAATCTTTCAGTAACATTGTTAGGCTCAGAGTGGGAGAGACTCTCTTTCCGTTATCCTATTTGCGTTTCTAGTTTTTAGTTCTTGCTCCAAAAGGAGTCTGCATTATTTTCCAAAAATCATGGGAAAATACTTGTACCATCAACCTGTGTTTTGCTTGTGTAGGTACTTTGTTTATAAAAGACAGTATTTACATATATGTGCACACATATATAAATGATAAATATGACTTCTTTTCTCTACTCATATGATAGGAAAGACTTACATAAGATCAAAGCATTAAAACAAAGTTCAAAATTAATGGGAAAATATCTGTAACATCAACCTGTGTTTTTGTGGAGGAACTTTATTTATAAAAGACAGTATATGTGTATTTTTACCAGCATATATATATATAATATATGTATACATACATAATGTATACTATTTGTATATATGTATTTATGAAGGGAAGGAATTAATGAAACATTCATGGTTTCATATGCAATCTTTTTTCTGTTTTTCTTTACATATGGAAATGTTCATAGTTATCAGGCTCATAATTTTTAAAGGAAAATAATAAAAAGATTAATTTTTGTTTCAGGAGCTTGGAATTATCAAAAGAAATATAATATGTCAAATGTAGACCAGCCAACTCCTCTTTTGTTCAATTTTATTTTGCAATTAGGAAAAAAAGTTGAGGTTGCAATAGTGACTCCTCTTTTATTGATTGAAAAACAGAAAAAAAACTCACATCTACAAACAGGGCCTTCTTCCCACTCCAATTCCCTTTCTCTCTCCCCTACTTTTAATATATGCATTGATCAGACAGTCCAAAACTCTAAAGGCACCAATGTATCATTGAAGAAGAAAATATTTAAATATAACATGCACACCTTGAGTATATAGAAAACTGACTATTAAATCCATGCCAGACAAATGAGTATTATTTAGAATTCCCTTCTAGAATTTGCATTCACTATTTTTTTTTCTCCTAGTAGCTTATAACATAATTTATTTAGCAAAAACTTATTATACACATAATCTGTGCAAAGCATCATGCTGGGTACTAGAGTATACAAAGATAAATGATGCTTTTAATTTAGTAATGGAATAAGATGTAAACAGATAATAACAATATAAATATATGAGTATCTTAGTGGATCCTTTCCAGGTGGCACCTGGAAGAGGCAATATGATACCTGGGAAAGAAGATGAATCCTGGAGTCAAGAGATATAGGTTCAAACTTTTTAGTTGTGTAATTTTGAGCAAGTCACTTAACTTTCTTCTCTGGACCTCAGTCTAAGTCTCCTTCTCCTCTAAGACTAAGTCTATGGTCAGGTGAAACTTCAGGGAGGGGTCAGCATTTGAAAAAGTATTTGAACAGAATTTTGAGAAATGAAAATTGGAGACTAGAGCATAATATGTGTAAGTGGAAAAGGTAATTATGCTTATCTTAACTTTTCTCTTGGCAGTCCTACTCTTTAAAGGATTTCTTCTGCGGTATGGGGCCATAAGAGGGCAAAAGAGTTCCTTGAAACAAAAAAATTAATAACTTTTGCTGTGGACCAAGGCAAGATAATCTCCATCATCTGGCTGTATTTTTTATTAAAACAACTCAAGACAAGGTTCTTTTTAGCAATGACCCACTGGACTCAAGTCAAAAATACAACCTCTAAAACATTTGAATCTTTTCTTGTTAATTTGCTACAGGTCTCTCCCATCTTCTACTTTTGCAGTTTTTATTTTAATGCAAATATAAGATTTTTCTCTTTGTCCTTATTATATTTCATTTTAGTTTAATCCTGTTCTTTCACATAGGAGAATTTTTGAATCCTGATTTCATTATCTAAGGCATTAGATATGTTACTAACTTTATTGCATCTGTAAACTTTTTTTTTAAAATGCCCTTATATTCTTCATACAAGTAAATGTTTTTTAAAATATTATTTTATTTTATTTTTTCCAATTACATACCCCAGTAAATGATTCATTTATGTATATTGAACTTGGGTCCAAGGGAAGCCACTTTGGTAAACTTTGTCAGCTTGATATCAATCTTTAAGCTAATAGTCTTTCAAAGGCAAATTCAATTCAACCTTGATTAAATATAGGTACACAACAACCGGAGAGTCTGGGACAGCTGCCATGTTTAATAAGATGAAATAGTTCCTGTGCTCAGTTTACAGTCTAGTATAGGGACATGACACAAATATAAGTGACTTGAAGATAGTCCATTAGAGAAATGTAGGAAACAAAGTACCACTCAAGAGTTAGTTAAAGGAACTAGGAATGGTTAACCTAGAGAAGAAAGGTTTAAGAGTGAAATAACTGCCTTCAAGTATTTGAAAGGCTGCCATTTGGAAGACAGAAGAGACTTGCTTTCCTTGGCCCTAGAGAGCAGGATTTAAAAGCAATGGGTGGAATAATAATAGTATTTCATACACACACACACATATTTATATATATAAATATATAAATATATAAATATATATATATATAAATATATAAATATGTGTGTGCTCACGTGTGTGTTCAATCATATCTGACTCTTATGACAATGTGGATCATAGCATGCCTTTCCATTGGGTTTTCTTGGTAAATATACTGTAGTGGTTTGACATTTCCTCTAGTGGAATAAGTGACTTGCCCAGGGTAACACAACTTGTAAGTGTCTAAGACTGGATTTGAATTCAGGTTTCGTAACTCCAAGCCCAGTACTCTATCCAATTAGCCATTTAGTTGGGCCTTCACAAATGTAATCTCATTTTTTTCCTCAAAACAACCCTGAGAAGTAGGTGTTTATTATTATTATTATTATTATTATTATTATTATTATTATTCATTTTACAGAGGGGAAAACTGAGGTAAATATAGGTAAGTAGCTTGTCTAGAGTAACATAAGGAGATGAGCCTTTTCAGCACCAAATCAGGTACCTAAGTTGGGTTAGGGAAAGAAAAATTTTATTTTAGAAAATTGTCCTAGAAAGTAAATGGAGTAAATTGCTATATTCTTTCCAGGAGCAGTGTCAAGATGGATTTGATTTTGGTTCCAGAACAGAAAAGATGGAAAGATGGCAAATACAGGAAAGAGACATTTGAGTTAAGAGATTTTTCCATAGTTCCTGTTTTCTATCTCCTCTCCTACTGGTGGCATGGGAATCAGTGATAATATGTCTGATATTATTAGGGGGAGGGGTGAAGAGGAAAAAGGAATATTCCTTGTTTTTATGTTTTTGTTTGTTTGTCTTTTTTCTTTTTTGCCAGGTGTTATAAATGAACAAAGGAAAAACCTGCTAGAGTGAGAGAAAACTGTAGATTTTATTCACAAACCTTGCAAGCATGAGGCATGAGATGGCCTTGGAACATCAGGTAATTTATAGTCTTCAGAAACTCTTTCCCCTCCCTCTTGGTTTTTCATAGGTTCTCAATTTGAGTTACAATCTAAGAGATCTACCCATTCCATGACATACCCCTAATAGGAGTCGCCCCCCCCCCCACATCATGCTATGCATAATATGATGATGAACACCGATCCTCACAGGGAGTGTGTGGATTAATATTCAATTACCTAATTGGGCAAACTCAGTTGCATTAGGTCAAGATCTCTAGGCCACTCTTGACCTGTTGAGAACTGGCTGAGGATTTAAGGTTTGCCATCTCTGGAATGGAATTAGGAAAACTGTCCCAGTTTTGTAATTGGCTGGGCCATTCCCCCTTTCTAATGGATTCCCTAAGGGCCCTCCTCCATCCTGTGAAGATCAATACTCTACATTCCTCACACTAGGCATGGGGTTAAGTGACTTGCCCAAGGTCACACAGTTAGGTCATAATTGTCTGATACGTGATTTGAACTCAGATCCTCCTGACTCCAGGGTCAGTGCTCTATCCACTGTGCCACCTTGCTATATACTATTTCAATTAATTTAGAAACAGGTAGGTGGCACAGTGGATAGAGTTCCAGATCTGGACTCAGGAAGACTCATTTGTCTGAGTTAAAATCTGGCTTTGGATCATTTAGTAGTTTGATGACCCTGGACAAATCATTTAACCCTGTTTGTTTGCCTCAGTTTCTTCATCTGTAATATGATCTGGAGAAAGAAATGACAAACCATCCCAGTATCTTTGCCAAGAAAACTCCTAAAAAGGAATTAGGAAGAGACTGACCCCACTGAACAGCAATGCTTTAATTAAATACATTTGTTTTGAATTAATGCAATCTCTTGTAGGTAGAAATAAAAAGGGAAACATTAGAGGCTTATGAGCTACAGTTTTACATAGATAACTTCTAGGAGCTATCCTTGAGGAAGATTCAGGTTACATAATAAAATGCATACAAAGTAGATTTTCTACCTTAGATTTTTAAGAAGTCTTCTTCTTACATGAGTTGATGCAATGTGAAATGAGCAAAACAGGATAATATTATACACAGTGGCAGCAATATTATAATAATGAGAATTAGCTACTAAAATGGCTTGTGAATTTTTAGTTCAGAGTGATTAAAATGTTGTTTTTTTTGTTAAGATATCTTAATAAAATGGCACACCTCTCTCAAGGTGGGAGAGGAGCAAGGAAATCCCAAAATGCTCTTTGAAAGGCCTTGTTCCTGACCCTTTATGCCAATCATAGGCTGGGGTCACAAATCTAATTGATACATTGCTGCACCCCCCCACCCCAATATGTTTTCCCCAATGCTAATGAGGAAGAACAGTGTAAAGGACAATAGTACAGACTCCCATTCAACCTATGTAAAATTATTTAACCTTTTCCTTTTGTCTTAACTCTCTCCTTCCTGTAAACAGGATGGCATCTCTTGAGTTTCCACAGAGACCAGACAGGTGCTCTGGCTTTTGTGATGGATTATCCTCTTAGACTTCTGTGAGACTCTGGCAATATCCTTTCTTACCCTTGTGAAAGGAAAACACTAGATTCTTTCCCACACTACTGTAATCAAGACAAATAATAAGGCAATTCCAAAGGACTCACAGTGGAAAATGCTATCCATATCCAGAGAGAGAACTGATGAATTCTGAATACAAACTGTAACATACTTTTTACACTTTATTTATCTTGTCTTCTTTTCAAAGATGCTAACATGAAAATGTTTTTCATAAGTTCACACATGAAATTAATATTATATTGTTTACCTTCTCAATGTATGAGGGAGGGATGAGGAGAGGAATTTGGAACAATTTTTTAAATGAAATCTAAAATTAATGATAAAATAATGTATATATAATTTTTTTTAAAAGTCTTCTAACTGGTTAATCTTCCTAAAGGGTGGGTCTGACCATGCAACACAAACATATACATACACTCTCAGAAATTATAAAAATTCTCTATTTGGTATTCAAAATCTTTAAAAATCAGAGCCCCAGGAGCAGCTAGGTGGTACAGTGGATAAAGTACTAGCATGGGAGTCAGGAAGAACTGATTTCAAAAAAACAATCTCAGACAATTACCCAGCAACATGACCTTGGGCAAGTCACCTAACCCTATTTCCTTGCAAAAACCAAAAAACCAAAAGAAAACTAGGTACCCTCCTAAAATTCTAGTCTCCTTACCTAGGTTTAGTCTGGCTAATCCTCAGAAGAGACATTCCTTTTCATTCTATTATCATTATTTCAGATAAACTGAGACTCAATTTATTCAGATTTTTAGTACTTGTCCTCTCATGCCTAGAATTCTTTCCCTGCTTATCTCCAATTTTTGGTTTCTTTGTTCAGCTCTCACCTTTCTTTTTGTTCCCCCCCCCCCCCCCCCCCCCCCCGCCCCAGTTTAGGACACTACCTAGCATATAGGCATTTATTGTTGCCTGAAGAAAAAATCAAATTGGGGAGAAACATCTGTGTATTGTTGCAACTTTGTTTTGTAGATGTGATGGGAGTTAATGTACTCAGTGTCAAAGAGAATATTGAAATCATAGGTTAACTTCATAATGAGAGTAAAATTACAAAATGTCGACAACATCCTCGGATGGTAGAAAGCAAATACAAAAACAACATTCAAACCACACTTTTTAAAAGTAACTTTATTTGGATCAGGAGAATTTTCTTTACACAAAGGTAATGGATGTTTTCAAATGGCCATACAACACACTATTTGAAGTGGGGTATTGGATTTTGTGGATGTTCCCTTGTGGATATCCCACCCTTCCTCAATTTATTTGCATTAAAATATAATCTCATTCAAAAAGTTTTTTTCCCAAATCATCAGGTCCTAAGATGATCTGTCTCACCGATTGGGTAGCTGAAGTGAGGCTTGAATTCCAGCCATCATATCACCTTTTTTAAACTCAAAATGATTAGCATAGAACACCCAGGGAAAAATGATATTCTGGATTAACGTGTTTTCCCTTGACTCAGCTTCTGTAACATATTTACAAGAAGATCCTCACAAAAACTCATACAAAAGTACAGTACATTGAGTTGAAAATTAATAACTCAAGAACATGTATTAGACATCCAAATTGCTACAGTTTGCATCAAAGTATATAAAAGATTTGCATGTTAAAATGTTTTCACATGAACATATTGCTTTTGGTCATATAGTAAACAGCTGTTGACAGTCTTCTTTCCTGGAAATGGCACGAAGCAATGACTGACTGATACAATTTTTATAAAGAAAATGCAGTGCAGGTGTTATTCTGACATGAATTTTAGATGATGTGAGAATGATAAATCATACAAAACAAGAACTGCATGTAAATATTAATCAAAGATCAGGCCATGATTTTATTAACCATAGAAGAGGTGAGGGACTGAGTCGGCAATATGCATAAAGGTTGTCTATGCAATTTCCCTAAATAACCCAATGTAGAAGGGTAGTAGGCTAATGAAAGAGAACCTGTGACAAAACAAATCATTCCCCATCTCCACCCCCCCCATCAGACACACACACACACACACACACACACACACAAACACACACATGCGCACACCCCATCTGCCACACTAAATCATCTTCTTCATAAATCCAGTTTTTCCAAATATTGGATTTTCTTAAAGCAGGGATATGCTAGATTTGCATTTAGAACTCTGATTACTGTTTCTGGACATATTTGAGCATGGGACAAGAGTTAAATTTGTGGCCATTATTGATAATCTGCTGTGCTTCTTTTCCTTTCAAAGTGATTAGCTGAGATATAGTCATAAATCAAAACCATCAAGCTCATCACTTTTTTTAGTGTTTTGAATCATAAATAAATATTGCTAAAACAAAAACTAAAAATATGTGCAGTTATTCATTTCTGCTTAATAGAAATAGTCATTATTTGTCCCTGCTACACAGAGTTGGAATACACAGTTTGTCCTTTACCCATTTGGCAAATAAAAGAGCCTTTTATAAGTCTGCCATTAGATGACAGAATCACTACAATGCTAAATTATCATTGTTTTCTCTTCCATGTAAGAGCTCTAGTTTTTCCATAAAGGTAATTGTTGAGAACTGATGGACACAGGAATAAAAAAGAACAAAGGAAAAAAGAAAATATTTCCTATAGGTTGGTCTGAACAGAACATCATACAATTTTATAATCAATCCTGTAATATAAGAATTTGTCTTTTGGAAAACAAGCAAATCCAGTGTTTGGAAATGATGAGATTCAATAAATTCAACATAAATTAGAGCATGATGGAGATAAAGTATGTGTCTTACTTATGGTCGGCCGGGGGCACTGTTTACAATGTGAAAACAGCTTTTCCCACCAAATCAGTATATGCTCATCTTCATGTAAACTGAATTTTAGTAATGATGTAGGCTAGAAAATAAATATTCACTAGCATACTAAAAAAAACCATTGCTGAAAACACATTTCATATTGCTTTAAAAAATCTACTGGTTATGCTACAATACAATAAAATGAATGACTGCAGCTGCAAAGTGTGCTTGCATATATAAAGATATTTCCTTTCATAAATTTTGCTGCTAGTTTGCCAGCAGTAAAACACAACAGTTCAAGACCAAACCCACATCCACTGTATGCTTTCAAAAACGATTTTTTTTGCCTATTTTGAGTTCACCTAAGGGCATAGGGTTTACTGATAAATGACTACAAATTTTTGAGCCAGATAAATCTCTGCCAAAGATACTCCTGGTTTTAAATTAGGGAACCATTGAAAGTTATTGTTCATTCTTTCATGCTAAAATTTGATATATTGAAGAAACAATTTATAACATGGGACTCTTGAACTTGACATATCTGAAAAGGAGTAGCTTAGGTATTGAGTCAGCACTCACTATTAAAATGTTAATTAGGTTTAAATGCTTCAAAAAACTTTAAGCCATTATGTTCTATGCAACGGCAGCATGAAGCTGGCCTTAGAATTGGTAAGATCTGGATTTAAGTTCTGCCCTACAAGCTAAGTGACCATGGGCAGGTGACAAACTCCAGGGGTCTCAGTCAGCTAGTTCTAAGACTATAAATTTCAGGCAACTTGTTAGTCTGGATCAGTGAAGAGAGTCTCTGTTTGAGGATGAAATCATAAATATGGACCCAAATAATGATAAATATTTTTGTTTTCATTGGAACTAATTTTCCCTTTTGCCTTTAGGGAAACACATTAAGGAAGCAGAAGAATTCTACAGAGATGGGTCAAGAATAGGTCTTAACCTCTTATGTTTTCTGCCTACAAACTAGCTTTGTCATTTTTAATATTGCTGTAAACATTCCTCTCCCAGGAATGGCCTCTGCCAGATAAATACAGTTTATCTTCTCTTTGTTTGAGAGAAATAAATGGTTAAGTTCAAATATAACACATTACAGACACTACCATTACTGTAAACTTGGTTTCCTGGATAATTAGAGAGGATTCAAGGCCTTGCTGCTGATCAGAGTGCCATATTGTCTAGTCCTACTCAGTCCTAGAGATGTACAATGTATGTAAAATTCCACTTGGAATGATAAGGGGTTTGGGGAGAGGGGAGAAATCCCTTGCCAAGGTCAAGCATCACTGGCTATATCTGCTGGCACTCACTGTAGGGCAGGAACATAAACTCAAATTGTCTTTGTTAGCCTTCAAATTAAACAGGCTTTTACTCATTAAATTGCTTATTAAAAATTCAATTTTGTGTGTATGTGTGTGTGCACAATTACTTATAGGGCTACCTCTCCCCTCAGGTTACTCTGTTTTAAAAAATGGATAGAAAGGGAAATATGAAGGTCTCTTAAGATGATCCCCAAACTTCACCATGCAATACCTTAGGGTGTCTCCAATAATTTCAAAAGATGCTAGATAATTCTCAAAATGAAATTCAAGAAATGCTATAATACTTTTAGGAGAGGGGAATCAAAGTGCTACAAATTCAAACCAAGGAAAATGGGGCACCTGAAAAAGTTGGGAATCACTTTTACAGTACTAAAACCAAGCCAGTTTGTCAGAGCAGGCTAGATGTGCCTAATGTATCATATTTGCAACTTAACCATGTCACAAATAGCTACAAGGCGGAGGTGAATGCCCCGTATCACACAGCCCTAAATTGCACCTATATTGCAATACTGCATTAGTTTCACTGCATTTCTTTATTTGTATAAAATATTACCTGGACACCCCACCCCCCAAATAAAAGTCTCTTTTTTTAAAGTTCATTATAAAGGTTCCTGTATAAAATGCCAAAACGTAATCTCCTATATACAAAATGCTGCTGTTTAAGAAAATAATAGGACCCAGTTATAGAACAAAATAATTTTGTACAAAAAAGGTACATCATCGGATTCAAATGAATATTTTTAAAAAATAAAAAAGGAATATTGAAATATCTTGATTGCAGAAGATAACTATAATATGTTGGGGGGAGGCCTTTGCTTGTCACTTCTCATATTTATTGCAGGTGGGACAGTTTCCTTCACCCTAAATATCTGATGAAAAGTTTCCTGCTTTTCAGTGCAAAGTGCTTCATGTCCATCATCGTCGAGATGCATATTTAGAAACCCAGTCAGTACGTCCATGGACTGGTTGGGCTGCAGGGGGCCGAGGCAATAATCCTGGGGTACTTCTGGGCTGAGTATGGAAAAGGGGTCTATTATGATGAGGTCTCACAGCCTTCAGTGAAGCATAACCTGCAAAAAAAAATGACTATCAGAAAAAAAGAAAGAAATGGAAATCTGGTTTTATTTGGTCCTCTTTATACTCAAAGTTTACTGAGCACCACATTGTGGGAAGACAGAATCAAAATGGTTCCCAGTTTTCAGGAGTTTACATTCTATTGGAGGGATGCAACATGAACACAAGTGACTAAGTACAAAGTATATGCAAAGTAATTTCAAAAGGGAGAGAAAGGAAGCAAGAATTTATTAAGTGGTTATTATAAGTTAGGCAAGAAACTAATTCAGGTTGTTCACTGGAAGGTCAAATACTGAAGCTGAACCTTAAATGCTTTGGTGAGAAGACAGGACTTCCTGGAAAGGACCCTGATGTTGGGAAAGATTGGAGGCAAAAGGAAAAGGAGATGGTAGAGGATGTGATAGATAAGAGTCATAAACTTGAACAGAATTCAAGAGATAGTGAAGAATAGAAGGGCCTGGCATGCTAAGATCTATGGGTCTTGAAAAGTTGAACTCTACTGAATAATAAATACAATTCAAACATCATCACCTTTGATCCTCATAACTCAACTCACTCTGGGAGACAGATGCTTTTATTTTTCTCCATTTTATAGTTAAGAAACTAAGGTGACTACCTAGGTAAAATGACTTGCTTATTCTGCAATTTAACAATGTCACAAATAGAAGGTTGAAGATTGGGTGAATGACCCTGTATTGCAAAACCCTAAATTGCATCTCCCTACTGTTCACATCCAACTTTTTGTGAGTTGTGATTTTTTGTGTGTGATTCTTTGTGAAGGTTAAGTGACTTCTCCAGGGTCACACAGTTATTAAGTGTCTGAGGCCAGATTTGAACTCAGGGAGATGAGTCTTCCTAACTTCAAACCTAGTGATCTATGCCACCTAGAGGCACCATTATTGCAATACTGCATTATTGCCCAGAGTGACACAACTAGTAAATGCAGGGGACAGGATTTGAATTCAGGTCTTTCAGAGTTCTATCCACGGGGCCACCAAGTTGGCTAAGACAGTAGAAAGAATAAAGAAATGCCCCTTGTAAGATGTAGTATTTGAGCTGAATTTTAAAGGAAATCAAAGATTCTAGGATTCAGAGGTGAGGATTCAAACAAATTGCTCATAAATTAATAACTATATCTTTGTTGATGTTCACTTAAAGCAGTGTATAGACTATTTTCTTCTACATCTGGAAAGGCAGGAAAGATGGTGGAGTCTTATCTTCTAGAAACCCAGCCATCCACTTCCAGGCTCTGTTCTAGGAAGTGTCTGACTCCACTGTTCTTCCTAACTGCCTTACACCCTCACCACTTTTCTTCATCTAGCTTTGGGGGTGGAGAAAGGATGATGGGGCAGTGTCCAGAAATTCTAACAGGCATTGAGTCTTTCTTGTTGGGAAATGAGATTTCTATCTAGCTGCTGAGGAATATATAAGTGGACCACTGTGTGCACAATTAATGCATTATGTTGACTGAACTTACCAGGAGAAGGATCTGAAATAGGAGCTAGATGCACCCTTTGTCCAGCAGAACCCACTTCTTTTTTCAGAAATGAAGGGAGATAGCTACCAGTCAGTCTGCCAGACCCTGTATAGCCAGAAACAACTGGTGGAAAACAAGGGGAAAGAAAGTCCATTAGAGAAGTGCCACATACCATGGGACTTCCTGCAGAGCTCACACTCAATTGGGAGGTAACAACACACATACAATAAGTAAATAAAGATACATATAATTATAAGGGAGGGGAAGAAGAGTATTATTATTACTAATAGTTAATATTTAATTAATTAATTATTTTAGAGTTTTCAAGGCAATGGGGTTAAGTGGCTTGCCCAAGGCCACACAGCTAGGTAATTATTAAGTGTCTGAGGTTGGATTTGAACCCAGGTACTGCTGACTCCAAGGCCAGTGCTCTATCCACTGCACCACCTAGCCACCCCACCATCTAGCTGCCCCAATAGTTAATATTTATAAAGAACTTATTTGATCCTCACAATAATCCTGGGAGATAAATGTTATCATAATTCCCATTTTACAGTTGAGGAAAATGAGGTAAACAAAAGTAAAGTGACTTGTCACTCCAACCCTAAACAAAAACATAAATGTTCTCCAGTGGATTGGTTTTCCCCAAACCACATTTTCCAGCCTCCTACCCTGTGGTTGCCCCACTTACAACAGACAATAGGCGGACAGAGGAATTCAGTGGATAGAGCTATGGTGAGGCATTAAATATATCGGTCTTTAGCTCTGCTTCACACACTAGAAGACCAATCCATCTCTTACCAAACTGTTGCTATTCAACAGAGACCTCTGGCAGCTATGGATAAGGCTGGGCCAAATTTGTACCTTTTCTCCCATATTTTCAGGGCTAAGGGAAGTTTCACTTGGAGAAGGTCCTGCTACAACCACTATGCTTTGCAAATCATGGGATCTGTCCTGCTCTCCTTCCCTCTCCCACTGTCCCCCCAAAATAAAGCAAAATCAAACCAAAAGCAAAACAATTTTTTTTTCTGAGTCTCTATAGGTTTCTTTACCAACACAAGGAAGTTGAAGTGGAGTGAAGAGGGAAAGAAAAGAGTATTCCACAAGGTAAGGCCACAAGGTATAATAAAAGTTTGGATGAGACCTCAGGAGCTTCCTTTGAAGGCAAGCACTGTCTTTCTCTTTGTGTTTATCTGTATATTTGGAACCTTGTCTGATTCATAATAAGCTACTAAATGCTTACTGATTTGACTTGACATTGGAAAAATGGATCATAGGACATAGACTTAGATCCTGAAGGACTAATGAGGTTATTAAATCCAACTACCTCATTTTACAAATAAGGAAATGGAGGCCCAGAAAGGTGAAGCCCAGGGACACACAGCTACTAAGTGTCTAGGGTAGGATTCAAAACAAGGTCTTCCTGATTCTAAGTCTAACATCATTGAACTGTTGAATATTTAGAGTTATATAATAGTGAAAAGGCTTTTCCTATATGGAGTATCTGATCTCTAAAGATTGATGAAGCAGGACCATGTGTCACTAGGAAAGAGTTATTCCAGTAATGATCAAAGGAAGATAAAAGGTGATGAGTAACTGTTGCTGAAGTCCTTATTAAGTGTCTGAGGTTGGATTTGAACCCAGGTACTGCTGACTCCTTAATAAGATACATAGACATTCATTTGCCATTCTGGCATGAACAAGGGAGAATTGTATGGTCTTCCCTATATTTCTATCGATAGGTCTTGCCAAAACTACCACCACCTCCACTACCAACAATTAATGGTAAGACATGAAGGATGCCCACAAGTTACTCAAAAGCTTTGCTAGAGATTATGTTTCTAAAAAGGAACAAAAGACATTAGAAGAACAAATAGTAGTTTTATCATAAATTCTGTAAAAGTTTCAGGGAAGATGACCTGAAGTTGAATTGATTGCTTAGGTCTTTAAAAATCATTTAGAAGTGTTTATATTTTAATCCTAAAAGTAATAAGGGAATCATTGGAATTTATTGACTAAGGGAGGGACATGATGAGACCTGAGTTTTCAAAATATCACTTGGGCAGCTGTGTGGAGTATGAATTGAAACACTGAGTATTGAAGGAAGAAGACCAGTTAGGATTCTTTTGCAATAGTCTATACAAGAGATGATGAGGCAATTGAACTAAAGTAAGATGGTGGTTATCAGATGTGAGAAATGTGTAGAAATGTCAAAATTTGGCAACTGATTAGAGATGTGTTGAAATTAGTCTAAACAGGGACAGCTAGGTGCTGCAGTGAATAGAGCACCACAGACACGAGTTCAAATTCAGCCTAGCTGGGTGACCTTGGACAGGTCATTTCACCCTACTATGCAAAAACAAACAAACAAAAAGAAATTAGATTTAAAAAGTAATGAAAATGGCTATAATCTTTGGCCCAGAAATCCCATTATTAGATAACATATTCTTCCAAAGAGGTCAAAGACAAAAATCCATGTACACCAAAAGATTCATAGATTCAAAGTACTTAAAGTAACAAAGAATAAGAAAGTAGGTTTTCATCAATTGGGGAGAATGCTAAAGAAATTGTAATTATGAATGGAAATGTGCTATAAGAAATGGTAAATGCAAAGAATCTGAAGAGACATTAAAAGACTTATATAGAAAAGTACAAAGTAAATTCAGAACCAGGAAAACAAGATACTCAGGTATAATATGGAAAGAACAACAATAACAAAGAAACTGAACAATGTATAATTAGGATACCTAATTGGCCCCAGGGAAGATATTAGATAATTCACTTCCCTACTTTTTTCTGCAGAGGGAGGGACCTCTAAGAACAGAAAACTACGTAATCTGTCAGACTCAACTGATATGTTTCTTTTGCTGAAATATTTTATTTTTTCTCTTTTTGTTCTTATTCTTTGTTATACAAATAGCTAACTGAATAGGGAAGGAAAATGCTTCAAAATAAAAGTAATATAGAATCACAAGAGAAAATTACAAAATGAAAAATAAAAAAACTTTTAAAAAGAAGATGGTGCCTGAAAATAGAATTTGGATTTCCTGTCACTTAAAATACAGGAAAGACAAACTTTTAGGCAGTAACAGAAGATTGTTCTGTTCAGTCTTTGGGCCAAAACTTAAGTATAAGAAAAAGAGATTCTGAGGCAGGTAGGTGGCACAGTGAATAGAGCACTGGCCCTGGAGTCAGGAGGACCAGAGTTCAAATCCTGACTCAGATGCCTAATGCTTACTTAACTTGATCTTAGGCAAGTCACTTAACCCCCATTGCCTTGCTGAAAGAGAGAAAGAAAGAAAGAAAGAAAGAAAGAAAGAAAGAAAGAAAGAAAGGGCTCTTCAATTAGAAAGAGTATACCTAACAAATGCTGCTAAAAATATATATTTGCTAAGTATCTTGTGAATCTGATCAGGAAGGCATTATACTGGAAAATAGAAGGGAAATAAAGAAACTATTCTTGGATATCTGCCAAGTCAAATTCCATTTTAAAAACCCCCAGAAGATACAAATGAGAAATAAGAATGTATTAGTGAAAGGACCAATAATTCATAGGAGGCAATATCCAAGAAGAGAGCCAGAAATAAAACCAGTCTCAAAAATTTATACACATACACATAAAAAAGGTAATACTTTGACAAGATTAACTATGAATTTTCAGCACTGGAAAACAAATTCAACCTCATCAATGGAAGGAATTCATAACTGGAAAATTTCCTTTAGAGTGTAGATCTTAATAAAAAAAAGTAGAGTAGAATTTTATATTAAGAAAATCTGTTCATGTGAGAAATTGTAGAAAGTAGAAAAATAAGCATGGTAGAGAATAGTTGAATGGGGAATCAATTGAGATAGAAAGAGAAGGAATACTGTCATAGTAGTTTCTATTATGACTTACCAACCAAGAGAAGGAAAAATTGATGCTAAGGGCAAGACAGTAATGTATGAAAAGACAAAAACTGAATTGTTTCTCATGAATTTATCAAATCCAATGCAATTTGCTTGATACCTTTTAGTATTTCATTATTACTCACCTGAATTCATTCTGCTGATCCCTGATACTGATCCTGAAGATTTTCCAGAGAGACTAGAACCAGACCATGAATTAGGTGGAAGAAAATCCTTGCTTGGATTTGGAAGCATACCATTTCTAATAGTTATCCCTAATAGGAAGCAATTAAAAAAGTAAATTATATATTTAATCTTACCACAGGGTTCAGAACAGCAATAATATAATGTGAACAATTAAACATTTCCTATAAAACCAATCATGAAAGCTGCCAGATCTTGGTGATTTTTATCTCCCACAATGTTGCTTTGAGTATTTTTACAATTCACACACAGATATATATTACATTAGCCATGGGAAATATGGAAGTATGATATGCAGGATAAATGGAAGTCAGTCTGGATAGTGATCAGATTTGGATTCAATAAATTTAGACAGAAGGTGAGAGCAAGAAAGAGAGAGCAAAGCAATAGAGATAGAAAGGTTAGGTGATTTACCAATGATTTAAAAAGCTCTTGCTATTCTTGTTTGGTTATTTTTCAGTCCTGTCTAACTTGTGGTGACCACATTTGGAGTATTCTTGGCAAAGATACTAGAGTGGTTTGCCATTTCCTTCATCAACCATTTTACAGATAAAAAAAGTGAGGAAAAAGGGTGAAGTGACTTGCCCAGGGTATATAGCTGAGAAGTATCTGAGGCCAGATTTTAAGTCTTGATTCATGGCTTGGCATTTTATCTATTATATCACCCAGCTGCCCCTAACAGGTGTCAAAGGTTGTACCTTTGAATCTTCTTGGATGCAAGGTTGATTTTCCATGAAAAAAATTCTCTCTGCTTTTGATTCTCTGCCTGAATTCTCTGACTCAATATACTTAATCCAAATTGGAAACTATTCACATGAACCTAGATTTGATCCAAATACATTCCATATTCTTAAGGGCAAAATGTCATAATTCTCATAGCTAATGACTATTAGTGAGCAGTTAGATGGCACAGTGGATAGAGTGCTGAGCCTGGATTTAAGAAAATTCATCTTCCAGAGTTCAATTCTGGCTTCAAATACATATTATATGATCCTGGGTAAGTCACTTAACCCCATTTGTCTCAGTTTCCTCATTTGTAAAATCAATTAGAGAAGAAATGGCAAATCAATCTAGTATTTTTGCCAAGTAAACCCAAATGGGTCTACAAAGAGTCAAAGATGATTGAAAATTGGTTGAATAACAAAAATATCTATTATAATTTTCTAGCTGAAATATTATTTTTCAAGAGGCTGAAAGGTTTCATATTTGTACGTTAGAAGACTATTCTGAAGATTTTTCTAAACAGACTAGATGATAGCTCTTTCCTTTATTTTAAGAATGTTATTTCAGACAGAGCTTCAATTCCTCATTAGAAAACAATGTCAACAGCTACTTTTACAAGGATTCATTTCATATGTTCAGCCTTTCTCCCTTTTTTCTCAAGCATAGATAGACATTAAAAAACACAACTCCACATTCTTATTACTATACCTAAATCTAATAGCAGAAAGATGGAAATTGAGTGGACTTTTTTTTTAACTCAGTGGACTATAAAAAGCAGGGTGGGTGGTCATTGAAGCACCCTCATATGGTACCCATGTTCAAATTTCCTATCTTAGCCCAACTCTGTGGCATAGGATGACCTTATGACTCACTAGCATCAACAACTGCTCTTCCTAGTATTTTCATTATTTCTTACATAGTCCACTTAAGGTTTGCCTTGCCTTCTAAAATGCATATTTTTGGGGCAAGGAATGTCATTGATTTATCATCAGTCAATCAACAGGAGTCAATTAGGTGTCTATAATGTTAAAAGTAAATATTTTCTATTCACCAGGCAAGTATCTAGAGTGCTTCAAGTAATGCTGCTTGGCTACAGATCGCAGTGTTGGGGTGTCCTGTCGTGGATAGGAAGTGTGGATGGGTGCACTGTTGCCGGTACCTATGGGTTCTGAAGGTTTCAGGTCCAAAACACTCTCAAATCTGTAACAAGAGAACATGCTTTATTTTAGCATCAGGGTAATGGTCTTCCCAGGTATTTTTACTAATCGCAGGTCAATACTTCAGGTATCTGTGATTTTGTATTGTTTCTCTTTCCAAAAACACACATCAAAGCCCCTATACCACTCAATAGATAGCCTTAGTCAGCTGCAAGAATAAAGACTCAGCCCCTTGCTGAGTGACCCAGTGGCTGTCAATAAATCTCTGAGTTTGACTAGGCTGGTAAGCTGGTCTTTGGCACAACAGAAATACAGGTCATTACCAGGATTATTCCTGGAAGTCTTTCCAACTGGGGAGAACCTGCCAGAGTTTGTACATCACACTCAGAAATGATAATGTAAATGTAAATAAAAAAAAATAAAGGAAATGATAATATAAAACTTGCCTACAAAGAGTTTCATCACTCTGTCTTTTCTTATTTTTTAGATCAGTCCTGGTGAGGGAAGGGCTGAAATCGAGATCATCCAAGTCATCCCAATCATCAGAATCCTTTGTTGACCTAGAAACATGACCCCACCTCCGATTCTTTGGTTTAATTTCACCATTTGGGTGCTCCATGCCAGCCAGAATTTTCTGTAAACACAGAAAATGGGAGAGGGGAAGAAAACCCTCAGCATTAAATGCATTTCCCTAGCATTCATCAGTGTTCCCCATCCACCCTCAAATTGTTATTATTTATTTTATATTTGCTTATTGCAGCAGAAATCTTTCTCCCTTTCCCTTAGAACAAAGTAGACATCTTGAGAAGGGCTATTTTGTTCCAAGAACAAGTTCTGACACATCGTAGCTGCTTAGTTAATGTCTATTATTAATAATAACAAGTAGCAGTTAGCTCTTTAAAGTCTTCAAAGCATTTTACACATATGATCTCATTTGATCCTCACAATAATCCTGAAGGGTTGGTGCTATTATTATCTTCATTTTACAGATGAGGAGCTTGAATTTTAGAGAAGTCAAGTAAAGTCCACAAGTATTTATTAAACAACTATTATGAGGTGAGCAATGTGTGACTCTCCTAGGGTCACATTATCTAAGCAAGAGTTTGAGACAGCATTTGAACTTCGCTTATGACCTAAAATCTAACACTTTACTGCAAGCTGCATGATCACCACTTTGTTCATCCACCTGTCACCCAATCAAGGATACTAGATTTAGAGCTGGAAAGGTTTGAAAACTTATCTAGATAAATATTTTAATTTTACATAGTGGGAAACCTTAGCCCCAGGGAGGTTATACAAGTAGTAGGTGGCAGGATTTGAATTCAGGTTTTTCTGACTCCAAATTGAGTTTTCTTTCCACTATACCAACCTGCTTCCCTTTTAAAAATAGGACTGGGGTTACTACAAGTAATTATAATCCAGAAAAGGATTTTTGAACTTATTAACCTGATCCTGGATAATACAAATTATATCATTTCCCTACTATAAGACTATAATTACATAAAAATCAATTGGTAAAAAGTTAGAAATGACTCCTTACAACTTTAGGAAGACTAGCTCTTCATCTTATCCTTATTGATTAAAGAGTTGACACAATTCTGATGATCATTTATACAAGAGCATACAAATCTGGTGTAGAGGCCCATATGACCATGGTACTAATTAATCATAAAAGAGAAAATACAATATGGAGAGACATTTTTCAATAAGAACTATCTGCTCCCAATGCCGTCCTTTATTGCTCTCTTGTTGTTGTTTTAGTCACATTAGACTCTTCATGACCCCAATTAGAGTTTTCTTTGCAAAGACCCTGAAGCAGTTTGCCATTTCCTTCTCCAGTTCCATTTGCAGATGAGGAAACTGAGGCAAACAAGGTTAAAAGACTTGCCCAGGGTCACATAACTAGTATCTGACTCCTGGAGTCACCTGACATATCTAGCAGTTCTTCCTTTTTTTTTTTTTTTTGCAAGGCAGTGGGGTTAAGTGGCTTGGCCAAGGCCACACAGCAATTATTAAGTGTGTGAGGCTGGATTTGAACTCAGGTACTCCTGATTCCAGGGCTGGTGCTCTATCCACTGCACCACCTAGCAACCCCAGTTCTTCCTTCTTTTATAAAGAGAAGGGAGGTGGTGAAATAGAGCACCAGTCCTGGAGTCAAGAGGACTTGAGTTCAAATCCTGCCTCAGATACTTGTCATTTATTAGCAAGTCACTTAACCTTGACTGCCTCACATTCAGGGCCATCTTCAGTCATCTTGATTCACATCTATTGGACACAGATGGTTCCTGAGAAAGGAAGGTTGGTGACTTAGCACAGCAGACCCTCACTCAAATTCAGTTCATGTGCTTGTTGTAACATCATCTCTCTGATGTTGTCATGGTCTTCTTGGAGATAATGAAGAACAAACATCACATAAAGGGCAGAAACAAGACTCTCAGCTTCTCACTGCACTTTGTGTCTGTTGTCCTGCCTGGTTTCAAGCTCCTCACTTGTAAATTCATCTCCATGATGCTAATTCAAGCCTCATTGACATTACCTCCTTCAGTCTCCTTTCCCTTCTGATTGTAGGGTGATTCCTCCCATGGTTTTAATTTATAGAGAGCAGAAACTGGACTCTTCACTCTACATTACATCTGTCCTGTCTGGTTTCAACTCTATAAAACAAGATTCTCTCATGGCCAGGTATTTCTAAATGACCAATCCCTTCCCCTTCTTGATTTTTTGTGGAATGTCTCTCGCTTTAGATTGTAAGTTCCCTGAAGGCAAGGGTTGTCTTTTTTAAATTTATTTTAAATTTTAAACTTATTTATTTTATATGTAGCATATAGCAGGTGTTTAATAAATGTTGACTTGATTGGAATGGATTGCTATCTATTCACTCAACTGCTTTTTTTACTAAGATTTTTTTTCAATCAAAAGATTCATTTTGCATAGGCAATGGAATATCATTCTTATATTGCTCAGAAAAACTAATATTGTGTTCTGCATATAGAAGTTGATCAGCAGACACTGAAGGACTGACAACATTAAGAGTTTCTTCTATTTCCTCTTTCACAAAATGACTAATTTAAAAATCGTCAAACACAATTGTACATGTACAACCTAAATAAGACTGGTTGCTGCTATGGGAAGGGAGGGTGGTAAAAGAGTGTTGTACTCAAAAGCTTGCAAAGGACGAATGCTGAAAACCACATATGCAAGTAATTGGAAAGAAATTAATTAAAATTTTTAAAAAGTTTCTTCTATCTGCTTCATTTAGAGACAATTTCTCATTCTCCTTGCTATGCAGTCTAAAAAATAGTCAGCACTTGAGCTCCAAGGTCTATTTTTAAGTGAAATACTTATTGCTTTCTCTTTTAAAAATACATTGTGATGGTCCTTCAAGAAATGTCTTCATGATCAAAAAGATTTTGCAAAAGTGGGATGAGGGGATGAAAAATATTCTTTTTTTATACATAAGAAGAGATCAGAATAACCCTATTTTCACAGGCCTATGAGTTATTTGTGGGGTAGTTTTATATAAATGATGAGCCTAGAAATAAATGTCCTCCATGAAGAGCTTTTCAAGTACCCTAATTCCTGTGAATCTCCTTCTTAGGAACTCAGAGATATTGTCTTCATCACAGTATTCTGTGTGTTTTCTATTACTATTTTGGTTTATACTTTGTCTTTTGTATAACAAAAATAATGATGATTAGCTAACTTTATATAGTACTTACTATATATAGACAGACACTGCACCAAACATTTTCTAATGATTATTTCATTTGATCCTCACCACAACCTTGACAGGTAGGTACCAGTATGCTTCTCACTTTATGAATGAGGAAACTGAGGCAAATAGAGGTGAAGTGACTTGCCCAGGGTCATATAACTACTAAGTGTCTGAGGTTGATCTGATCTGAAAATAGGACTGACTCTAAGTCTAGTGCTCTACCCACTGCCCCTCATAACTGTATTTATTCCTCTCAACTCTTGTCTCCTCATCCAGAATATAAAGCTCTTTAAAAACATCATTTGTATTCCCTTTAGTGTTGAAAATATGATCCATACACAAAGAAGATTCTTAGTAAATAGTCTATATTAAATAAACAACAATTATTATTGTGTTTGAGTATTAAAAATGAAATTATAGAATCAGAGAAATTATAGAACTGGAAAAGTACTTTGAGGGCCATCTAGGCCAACCCATACTTGGAAAATAAAGCCCTAAATTCTGTATCCAAGGGCTCACCCAGTCTTTACTTGAAGATTTTCACTGAGGGATGCCACATTATCTCTCAAGGATACCTACATTCTTTTTCTTTTTTTCCCCAGTTTTTGCAAGACAGTGGGGTTAAATGACTTGCCCAAGGTCACACAGCTAGGTAATTATTACGTGTCTGGGGCTGGATTTGAATCCAGGTCCTCCTAACTCCAGGGCTTGTGTTCTATCCCCTGCGCCACCTAGCTTCCCCTGCCTACATTATTTCTAAGTAGTTCTTCCTTACCTCAAGATGAAATTTGTCTTTTTGCTCAGAAGGGTAAATGACCAACATCACCCAGTTAGTTTAGGGTCTACAGCTACATGCCTTGGTGGATAGAGTACTGGGTCTGAGGTCAGGAAGCCTCATTTTCCTGAGTTCAAATGTAAGCTTACAAGCTATGTAACCTTACAATCTATGTAGGCAAATCACTAAACCCTGCATGTCTCAGTTTCTTCAGGGGTCAAATGAGTGAAGCAAATGGTAAACTAGTATCTTTGTCAAGAAAATCCCAAATGAGGTTACAAAGAATCAGGACTGAAAACAACTAAAGAACAACAATTAGGGTCTTTTTCAGACACTTAATAGCGAAAACCAAAACTTGTTCAACCACACTGCTATTAAGTTTCTTATAAGTTATCTACTTACAGTTTTATAAAGTTTGTAAGCCTACTTTATAAGGTTATTGTGGGGATCAAAAAAGATGGTGCAAATAAATACTTTGCAAGACTTAAAGGTGCAAAACTTAACTGTAAGTGCTATCTAAGGTGGTTTTCATTATCAATGTAATGTCAAGTCAGTATTCTATTAGTACCACATTGCCTCTTCTCATCATCATCTGGAAACAAAAGATAGTGATGGCTCTCAAATTATGAAATGACTTCATGGATAAATGAATGACATAGCACATCATTGTGGATAGAGAGGTTTGTATGAGAACTCAAGAAGCTCTAGGTTCAAATCTGAACACTTATAAACTATATGACCCTAGATAAGTCACTTAGCTGCCCTTGTCCTCAGTTCCTCTTCTATTAAAGGAAGAAGTTGGCATTTAAAATTACTTTTATTTCAAAGTTTATATTTCTGTAATTTCTATCCATTGCTCTTAATACTATTTTCTAATAATATGTATTTTAATAATGATTTAAAGAATGGCAAAAACAAAGGTAAATAAAATGTTTTCTTTTCTTTAACATTCATTCATTAACCATAGATGCCAACAATAATAAGAAGGGGCAACTAGGTGGCTCAGAAAGATTCATCTTTATGAGTTCAAATCTGGCCTCCTATACTTACTTAGCTGTGTCACCCTAGGCAAGTCATTTAATTCTATTTACTTCCATTTCTTCATCCGGAAAAGGAACTGGAAAAGGAAATGCCAAACTACTCCAATATCTTTGCCAATAAAACCTCCAAAGTGGGGTCACAGAAACTCAGATACAACTGACTGAACAATGATAACAAAAGAAGAGATTTTAAAAAGGTTCACTTGCAGTTCCTTACATTGTGAGGAATCTTGTTGTGGAGGGCTGGGAAAAGCACTGGACCAGGCTGGTCATCTTGATGCTGGTTCTCAGGGTCTGTTGTCAAAGCCTCTGTTTTGTATGGGTACATGAGATGCTGTGGGGGCTGGCTGGGGTGGTGTGGTCGAGAAGATATCCGAGGGTGTGGTTTGGCAGGAGGATTTGCAGGAGGGACAGGTTTAATATGGGGTGGTGGTCCCATCTTCTCATGGAATTCCTTCTGTGGTTTTCCCATTTCCTGAAGGCTATGGGGAGTGCTGCCTAAGGGATGTCCCACCTGAAAGTAGGGATATCGAAGTGCCTGAAATCAACAAAGTAGACTAATCAGATAAATAGTTAGATAATTAGATAAATAATTAGACAAAGGACCATTTTTCCAGGGCAGTATTCAAAGTTTCTTCCCAAGTTGCAACAATGGCTAGCACTTTATTTTTATTTTTTTAGGTTTTTGCAAGGCATTGGAATTAAGTGGCTTGCCCAAGACCACACAGCTAGGTAATTATTAAGTGTTTGAGGTCGGATTTGAACTCAGGTATTCCTGACTCCAGGCCTGGTGCTCTATCCACTGTGCCACCTAGTTGCCCCTAGCACTTTAAACATATAGAATATATTTTAAGATCTGCAAACTGTTTCACATAAATCTTTCAAGTATAGGCAGCTAGGTGGTTCAGTGATAGAGCATTGGGTCTGGAGTTAGGAAGATTTGAATTCAAATCCAGCCTTACACACTTACCATCTGTGTGACCCTGGACAAGTTTACCTCTGTTTACCTCAATTTCCTCATTAGTAAAAATAATAATAACAATTTCTACTTCCCAGGGTTATAATGAGGATCAAATGAGCTTAGCATAATAGAACTCATAAATGTTAGTTATTATTATCTCATTTAACCATCACAATAATCCTATGAGGTAAGTATCTTTAAGAGAAACAATGATAATAATTATTGATTACATTTATATATATCATTTTTACAATTTTAAGGTACTTTTACAAATATTATACTTTATCCTCACAATAATAATGATTCAAGGTCAGTTCTATTATTATTTTCATTTTATAAAAAGGAAACTGAGGCAATCAGAGTTTAAGTACCTGACTGGGATTCAACAAAAACAACAGGTGGACATTTATCTATGATATCTAGATCAGGATTTCTTAACCTAGTAGCTGTAAACTTAAAAATATTATTTTAAGAACTATTTCCATAAAATAGATTTCCCTTATAATCCTATATATTTTATTTTGAACATTTTAAAACATTACTCTGAGATGGGGTTCATAAGGCTTCACCAGGCTGCCAAAGAGATCCATGACACAGAAAGGTCCAAGAACCCCTAGTCTAGATCTTAATTTCATTACTGTGAGAAACTCTTGGGTATGGAATTTCCCTTCACCAATGAAGACTGGCAATTCATCTATAACTTTTGGGCCTTTTATAAAATGGTATTTTATTTTGCCTCAATTATATGTAAAGATATTTGCTAGTATTCATTCTTTTTTTTGTTTTGTTTTTTAAAATTTTTTAATATTTATTTTATTTTTGTACAAATGTTTATACATTATTAAAATATTCTTGTTTAAGAGTAAACATAATACCCCCTCCCTATAAAAAATATAGACCCTCATGAGCAATAAAGTAAAGAAGAAAAAATTAAAATCAAAATAATAATAATAATAATAATAATAATTGGCACGGAGCACCGGCCCTGGAGTCAAAAGCACCCAAGCCCAAATCCAGCCCCAAACAACCAACAATCACCAAGCTGTGCAACCCTGAGCAAGCCACCCCACACAACCCCACTGCCCTGCAAAAACTGAAAAAAAAAAACCACCCAAACCAAAATAATAATAATAATAATAATAATAATAATAGTAATAATAGGGGTGGCCAGGTGGCGCAGTGGCCAGAGCACCAGCCCCAGAGTCAGGAGTATTCAGGTTCAAATCCAGCCTCAGACACCCAACAATCACCCAGCTGTTCAACCCCAGGCAAGTCACCCAACCCCATCCACCCTGCAGCCAATAATAATAATAATAATAATAATAATAATAATAATAATAATAATAATAATAATAATAATAATAATGTGCTTCAATCTGTGTTCCAACAACACCAGCTCTGTCACAGGTGGATCACATTTTTTAGGGTAAGTCCATCATAAAAGCTACTTCTATAATTTTCTACTGTTGCCATCGCTAATCACAACTCCCTCCATTTGTACTTCCCCACTACCATACTCTATATTTTCTCTCTCCTTTCACTCTGTCCCTCTTCTTAAATGTGCTGTAGGGTAGCTGAGTGGCACAGCAGACTGATCACCGGCCCTGGGGCCAAGAGGCCCTGAGCCCACCTACCACCCCTAAGATCCAGCAACCACCTGGCTGTGGTCCTGGACAGGCCATCCAATCCCAGCCCCTTGCAAGAAATAAAAAAGAAAATGTGTTATATCTGACTATTCTCCCCCACGGTCCACCCTCTCCTCCATCACTCACATCCCCCCCCCATCTCCCTGTCCCTCTTCTCTCCTTCTTATTCTAGATGTCTATGCCCCATTGAGTATATATGCTGTTTCCTCTCTGAGCCACCTCTGATAAGAGCAAAGGTTCCCTCATTCCCCCTCGCCTTCCCCCCTTCCATATCACTGCAATAGCTCATTGTAATAAAAAAATCTTATATGAAATATCTTAGCCTATTCTACCTCTCCTTTCTTTTAGTCCCATTACATTTCCCTCTTAGTCATTTACTCCATTTTTACAATATATTATATCTTCAAAGTCAGCTCTCTCCTAGGCTTCATCCATAAAAGTTCCTTCTACATAAAAATATTTGCTAGCATTCATTCTTAAAAATTTTGGGTTCTAAATTCTCTCCCTCCCAGAGATGTAAGTTATTTAATATAGTATAACTTAACAATCTTAAGAAAGTCGCACAAGTTCTTGGGAGATAAAGTGACTTACCCAGGGACATATAGCTAGTAAGAATCTGAGACAGGATTTGAATTATGCCAGTTGCTTCACTGATACTTAGAAACTCCTTTAAAGTTGCAAGGTGCTTAACATACATTTTTGTTTCGCTTTGGGCCCAGATTGATACTACAGATTGGTACTACTCCCATTTTACAGATGAAAACAGTGAGGTTCAGAGTTTATGTGTCTTACCCAAAGACACACACAGCTATCATCAGAAACTGGATCAAACCGATGTCTTTCTGCTCTAGGTCCATTGCACCTTTCTATTATACTATAAATTACAAAACAGGTTTCAGTACAGTCAACTTAATATTGCCCTTTCTCCATATGGTCCCGATCATGCAGACCTGTTTCCTTTGCTGATCCTGTCCCATGGAACATTTTCTTTCTAAGATAACTAAAATGCTCAAGTCTTCTTTGGTCTTCTTTGAAAATGAAGGACAAGAACCAGAATGCTCAAGTATAGTAATGCCCTGCTACTTAAGAATCTTGACTTTTCTATGTACTGGTTAGAAATATTTTTTGACATTGTCATCTATCAGCTATTATTGATATTATTATTGAAAAACAGAATGCATTGAAACTATGGCATTTACTTATTCTTTCAGCAATTCAGACAACTTTAATTCCTCCCTTTTTGCCTTTCTTTTTTCTTTTCATCCCTAGAAGAAGGAAAAAGAAGAACCAGATGCAGGATTTTTTTTCAGGCTAAACATCAACAGTTTCTTCAACTGATACTCATATGGATTGATCTTCACACTATTTACCATCCTAGTCACTCTTCTCATGGTGCCCTCCCCTCTTGGTTTCTTCTAGATTGTCCCATCCTGAAAGGATCAAAGTTCAAATCTGGAAGGGATCTTGGGGTCATCTAGGTGGGTTAGACTGATCTCTCTCAAGGTCCATACTTTTACCATACTTTTTCCATTTTAAAAATGGAAATTGTTGTAAAAGGCAATTCTCATTTCCTCCCCACCCTCACCCTCCAGTATCTATTGCAAAGAGTGAAGATGATTTCATTTTTCTATCTAACTTGCACTATTTGTTAGTAGACTGTGAAAGAGGAATATCCTTCATCATGACAGGAATATGTGCTAATATATCTGGAGTAGAAAAAGGGAAAACCCTTAGCTTCGTTGTTGAAAGGGAACACCTGCTCACATAACATCAGGACACAATTTCCCTTAAGTTGTCCTTAATGATTTACTTTGAACATCACTATTCCAGCTCCAGCAACATTAAAAATTATATCTTTAATATCACAGTATATGGAGCCTGAATCAACTTTTCATTGAGTCTCTTCTGCAAAAATATTTCATTTTTTGAGTAACACCCTAGTAACATTGCAGGGAAGGAAGAGGGCAAAAATTGTTCCCAAATAAAAATGCTACTTCTTTGAGGTAGATTCTCTACCTTATAATTTGCTGTCCTCAGGTAAACCCAAGGCAAACACACACACACACACACACACACACACACACACAAACCCCAGAAAGCTTTATCTGTCTTTTTTTGAATCATCAAATCATCATTCCCATTATTCAATAAAACCTTTCCATCTGTCTTCTGAAAATTTGATGTGAATCATTTTTTTTAAAAAGGCTTATCTAAGTCACTGATGGAAAAAATCAAAAGGACAGGGTTTCAACAATTGAGGCATATAACTCGACTTCCCTTCAAGTTGACAAGGATTTATTAATGAGCATTCTTTGTATATAAATACTTAACTAAATACGTTCATAATATTAACTAGCTCACATTTCTCCAAAGTGCTCACACACTCTGGTAAATGCTTTGTTGAAATACAATTAAAATTATGGAAATGTCCTGATTAACCAGACTAATAACCTTTCTGAACTCAGGTACTCCTGACTCCAGGACTGGTGCCCTATCCACTGTGCCACTTAGCTGCCAATAACCTTTTTGAAAAGAGGATGGAGAAACATAATGGCATAGTAGACAGAGAGTCAATCTTGAAGTCAGGAAAAGCTGCGTTCATTTGCCAACTCTGACAAATACTGGCTGTGTGATCTTGAGTATATGTCACTTAATCACTCTGGTCCTCAGTTTCTTCATATATAAAATGCAAGGATTGGTCTAGATGGCCTTTCAGGTCCCTTAGCTACTTGTCTATGACTGCCTTGGCCTCTCTGTGCCTTGGCAATCTGGCAAGACTGTGGATCCTTATCTTTCCCCTACACCCTAATCCATCATCTACATGGTATTTTACTATTAATTTGTTATTTATTAATTAATGTATTACTATTATTACTTATTACTACAGAAGGCACCATCATCCTCCCAGTCCCTCAGGCTTACAACCTAGGTATCATTCTTGACTCTCACTTATCTCTCACATGCTATATCCAGTCTATTGCCAAAGGCTATTGATAATCAGCTTTGCAACATCTCTAAAATATACCCTCTTTGCTTCTCTGACATGACCACCATTCTGGGAAAAGCCCTTATCACTCAACTGTTGGTCATTAGTAATGGATCTAAGTGACTCAAGCCTCTCCCCCACTCCAATTTATGCTCCATTCAGCTACCAAAATGATTTTCCTAAAATTTCATGTTAGTTTTTTACTTGGTCAACCCAGCGGCTTCTTATCACCTCCAGGATTAAATATAAAATTCTATTTGACATTCAAAACCCTTCATAATATACTTTTTCCTTCCCACTTGCAGTCTCTTATACCTTTGTACACTTCCATGTGCTTCATGAACAAGACACTCCATCTACTCATTCTTTGTCCCCCATGGATTGTAATGCTCACCCCTTCTCATCTCCACATTTGGTTTTTCTAGCTTTAAGTCCAAATTAAAGTTTCCCACATTAGATTGTAAGCTTCTTGAGGACAGGATGTCTTTTGCCTTTTTTTTTTGTACTTAGAGCTTAGCACATAGAATAGGTGCTTAATTAGCAAATGTTTAATGAATTACTAACTATAGAATGACTAACTATATAGAATAGGAACTGGTGCTGCATTGCTAAAATTTCCTCATCAGAAGTTCTCTTTATCAATAAAATGAACAGATTATTTTTCTATGAAGAAATAGCACATGTATGTGTGTGCTTAATTACTTGGATGAAAGCTATTATGTTTAGAATTTTAAATACCTAAAAATCTCAGGGAATCTTCTTAGAATTGGGGTCCAGCAGCTATCCTAAATCAAGGACTATTTTTCCTATGTTTTGTTTTATTACAAAACATAACACATCAAGAAATCCTTTCAGGAATGATGTTACTTTATAATATTCTCCCAAAACAAAAATAAAATCTTTCTACATCATTGATATTATTTAACATATGACAACATATCATATAATATACCCTTATTTTCTTATCAGGAACAGTACTTTTATTTTTGTACATTAAAAAACCTTCCCTGTATTCATTGTAAAAATATTTTTAAATCACCCTCAATGATGATGATAATGAAATTACAGGCAGGATAAAAAATAGTAAAAAACAGGAGAAAATTCTCTACATCAATGATAAAAGATACTGAGTAAGGAATATGAAGGAAAACCTGACTAGCTGTTGGTCGCTTTTTGGGATCCCACTGCAACATATCTCTCATGAGCTGAATTGCCTCACTGCTGGCATTTGGAATCAGGGTCTTTAGATTATTAGGGATGCACTGAGGCCAACGGAAGTTCATGGAACTGGAAAGCTGGTATCCTTCAGGCCAGTCATTCTGAAAGGAAAACAGAAAATCTTGCTTAGCTGATGACCAGAGAGTGAAAAATTAAATTAATTTGAAATAAAAATATTAAAGTATCATAGAGCAACATCCTGGAGGATCAGCTAATATATATATATATATATATATATATATATATATATGGTTCTATCTGGCCTTGATAGATAAACCCAAGTACAAGACAAGAACACTTGGGTGACAAGATTATAAAGGATAATATTAATTTTTAATTCCTTTTTCAAGTAATATAACTTCTGAAAATTAACAATAATAACTAGCACTTTGATAGTACTTTAAGTGCTTTGCATGAATTATCTCATTTGATACTCGAAGTAGGATGTCTAATAGAAAGAACACTAACACTGGAGTTTTAGGGTTCGGGTTCAAGTCATTCTTCTGATATTGATCTCTATGTCATTTTGGGAAAGTCATTTAACTTCCCCAAGTTTCAGTTTCCTCACCTATAAAATGAAGGGATTGGATTATCTCTGAAGTCCCATCCATATCTAGATCTATGATCATTTTTCTAATTATTTTTGTTTTAACCTGGTAGTTGTATTGTAGAAACCCTTTAAAATGCCTCTAGGTGGTGCCATAGAGCAGCGCAATGGGCCTGGAGACACCTTCATGAATTCAAATGTGACCTTAGACATTAGTTATGTGAACTTAGGCAAGTCACTTAACTATGCCTCAGTTTCGTCACTTTTAAAATGAGTTGAAGAAGGAAATGGTAAATCACCCCAGTATCTCTGTCAAAAAAAAATCTGATATGCAAAGGCAATTTACAGATGAGATCAAAGCAATCCATAGTCATATGAAAAATTGCTCTAAATCATTACTTATTAGAGAAATGCAAATTAAAGCTTCTCTGAGGTACCACCTCACACTTCTCAGACTGGCCAATATGACCAGAAAGGATAACAATCATTGTTGGAAGGGCTTTGGGAAATCTGGGACACTATTACATTGTTGATGGAGCTGTGAACTTATCCAACCTTTCTGGAGAGCAATTTGGAACTTTGCCCAAAGGGCAACAAAAATGTGCATACCCTTTGATCCAGCAATACCACTACTGGATCTATACCCTGAAGAGATGATGAAAAAGGGCTAAAAACATCACTTGTGCAAAAATATTCATAGCAGCCCTGTTTGTGGTGGCAAAGAATTGGAAATCCAGTAAATGTCCTTCAACTGGGGAATGGCTTAGCAAACTGTGGTATATATATATATATATGTCATGGAACAGTATTGTTCTATTAGAAACCAGGAGGGATGGGAATTCAAGGAAGCCTGGAGGGATTTGTATGAACTGATGCTGAGTGAGATGAGCAGAACCAGAAAAACACTGTACACCCTAACAGCAACACGGGGGTGATGATCAACCCTGATGAACTTGCTCATCCCTTCAGTGCAACAACCAGGGACAATTTTGAGCTGTCTGCAATGGAGAGTGCTATCTGTATCGAGAGAAACAGCTCTGGAGTTTGAACAAAGTTCAAGGACTATTCCCTTTAATTTAGAAAAAAACTGATAATCTTATTGTCTGATTTTGTTATCTCTTATACTTTATGTTTCTTCCTTAAGGATATGATTTCTTTCTCATCACACTCAATTTGGATCTATGTACAGCATGGAAACAATGTAGAGACTGACAAATTGCTTTCTGGGGGGGGTGGGGGAGGGAAGTAAGATTGGGGGGGAAATTGTAAAACTCAAAATAAATAAAATCTTTAATTAAAAAATACAAAATGGTATCACAAAAATTCAGACACAACTGAAACAACTGACCAACATAGAAAGAATATAAACTTTTAGTTTTATTTTGTCTATAAAAGCTCCATCAGGGTACCCCAGCAAAAAATAATAATAATAAGTTGTTTGTTGAATGATTGTTACCAACAGAATGGGACAAACATTGATCTTAAAACCTACTTAAGTTCTAACACTATAATTCAATTAAATTTAATTTCAGACTCAATTAAATCAAGAAACATCTATTAAGTGCCTAATAGGTTTAAGGCATTGTGTTAGGAGCCTCTAAAAACCAGAAATAAACCCTTCTCACAGGCAACTACATTTTGTAATGGGAGAATATAGCTAGCTAGAAAGGTCCCTAAAGACCTGGTCTAAATCCCCCCCCCCCCTTTTTTTTTTGTAAAGGATGACTGAATCCTAGAGAAGTTAAGGGATCTGCCCAAGATTATACAAGTAACAAATAGTAAAGCTGAGATTTGAACCCAGAGTCTTTGACCTTAAACTTAGCCCCACACAAGGTAATTGTAAGATCAAGAGAACAGTATCAATGCCTTAATGAAGAGAGTTGTTGTGTCTTATCTCTGGTTGTCTCTTGTCCTTCTGGAGAGAAGTGATATGATATGATATGATTTGTCTTGCAACATGACCAAAATCATTTAGAGGACTGTGGTCCTACAGTATTATATACAAGAGTATATATTACATATACTTATAAACAATGAGTAAACATTTCTATGAGCACTAGAGAAATAGGACCAGAATAAGAATAGAAGCAGGTGACAAAGGCATTCTACTGTGCACTATAGCTCTCTATTCCAGAATTGTCTTATTTCCCAATCTTATGTATTTTTCTGAGGGTTTCTTCTAGTAAGGTACAGCTTTATATCTACTGACAGCTGCCTGCTATCTCAGCTAGCTGGAAACAGACCAATTTGCTGTGTGTGTGTGTGTGTGTGTGTGTGTGTGTGTGTGTGTGTGTTTAATATGCATAAATATAAATGCTGAATTTAATTTGCCTAAATATGAATGCTGAATACTCTTTAGTTCAGCTTTGATGACCTCTATCACCAACCTTGAGGGCTAAGTGTTGGGCATGAAGTTTATATTTATGGACTGAGGTCTTCTTTCTTTCTTCCAAGTTGGGTTAATCAACTAGGAATCAAAAGAAGGACAGAGAAGAGTAGCACTGAGTGAATAGGACCACCTCCAGGAAAATTTGGAAATACTGGAACCATTTTATATGACTGAATGTAACTCTACAATAGAAGAGTTCAGAGTTTCTCCCCTGCCCGAATGAGGTAAAAGTTTCTTGGGTCCCAAATTCAATACAAACTCTCCAGGGCAACCACAGACCTCAGAAGCTTTCTGAACATTTTTGTACTACTAGTAGACAAATCTTACTACCTGTCAAAGTCAAGCTTAGGTAAGAGTATGAAAATCACATCCCAGGGCTTGGGAATATCTATTAATTGTTTGTTTTCTCTTATTCATTTGGGCAAAGTATTATTAGGCACTTTTGGGAAAGGGCTAATACTAAGAAGAAAAATACAAAATCTCATAATTAATATAATACAGTTGGGAAAAAAGTATTAACACACACAGAGAAAATAGCAGCACAAAAAATTAAATATCAATATGAAATAAAAATATTAAGTTATCTCAAAGCAATGTCCTAAAGGATCAAAGAAATTTAATAGAAAATAAAGACTATGAGAGTTAAGATAAAGGAAAAACCAAAATGAGCCAGGTTCTCATGGGAAGGTTTCCATGAAGAGTTTGAGACTTGAATTGAGTCTTAAAAAACACATAGAGTTCAAATGGATAGAAAAGAAGTAGGAAGACATTCTGGAAGTATACAGGATGAAGGAAGAGAAATTTAAGGGAGAAGGTAAGGGAAACAAGCAGTGATTAAGAACTATTATATGCTAGGCACTGTGCAAACTTTTATTATTGTTATCATAACAACTCTAGATTGGTAACAACTCTAGATTGTTATTATTATTATCATCCCCATGTTACAGCTGAGGAAGCTTAGACAAAGGTTAAAAGTAATTTGCCTGGAGCAGATAGCTAGGAAGTATCTGAGGTCATATTTGAACTCAAGTCTACCTCATTTTGATTCTAGGACTCTATCTACTGTGCCACTTGACTATCTAAAGTCAGAAAGATAATTTAGGAGATTATTGCAATAATTATGACAGAATGATGAAAGCCTGGATAAACTGGAATAGAAATGGTTACAGGAAAGAAAAGATGCATTCAGGAGACATTTTGAAGAAAGGACTCATAAGACTTGGTGCTTATTAGGTGTGGAGGTTAAACAAAAGGGAGAAGTTATATTTGATTCCTAGACTTTATTTAAGCCTGGATAAAAGAGAAAACAATGGTATAATTACTGTGTTAGATGAAGAGAAATAAGGAAGAGGACCAAGTTTGGCCACAAAAAATGAAGTTTCATTTAAATTCCTCAAAGTAGAAGTGATGGAAAGACATTAATGTGGAAATGTGCAATAAATGGTACCTGAGAAAAGAAACAAGGAAGAGATGGACATGGGAGTCACATGGAGAAAGGGATAAGCTATTTGATGGCTAAGGACTGAGGTTTGGGGAACATTCATAAGTATGGGGTAGTAGAGGAAAACAAGAAGTAAAAGAGGCAGGAAAATGGTCAGACAAATGGAAACAGGACCAGATTAAAGCTACAGAAGTAATGGGAGGAGGAAAATTTAAGAATGATAAAATGGGCAACATTGTTAATGATATAGAAAGTTAAGGAGATGAGGCCCAAGGAAATCATAACCTTCAAACCTTTGGTTCTAGATCCCACTTTATTACCTTTTTTGGTGTTCCCAGCACTTGGCAAATTTTGAATATTGTATCAATTTCACTGGCACCTGGGAAGAGTGGCCTTAGTGTGTAAACTTCTGCCATGATGCATCCCACTGCCCAGACATCAATAGGAGAACTATAGTTGGTAGACCTCAGGAGAACTTCTGGAGCCCGATACCTTGGATAACAAAAATGGATTGCTATTTATTATTGAAATTTCAATGATGCACTTAATATCAATGAAAGAATTTATAAATTTCACTTTTTAATCTTGCTAAGTATAAAATATAAATCTGCCAGTTTTACAACTAGAAATGAATAATAAAAAAGTACAAGATCTTAATCCACTGGGACAAATTTATTGTATCATGTAAGATATAACTCAAATTGTGTTAAGCATCAGCATTTTAAAGTCAACACAAAGAAAAATGATTTTTCTTATGAGTTTTTGTATAAAGCATAGGATGATACCA
Source organism: Macrotis lagotis (assembly GCF_037893015.1). Taxonomy (NCBI): domain Eukaryota; kingdom Metazoa; phylum Chordata; class Mammalia; order Peramelemorphia; family Peramelidae; genus Macrotis; species Macrotis lagotis. The sequence continues at coordinate 35,526,847 of NC_133662.1, forward strand.
TGAGTATCTGGAGTTCTATGTGGGAGATCTCTGTCCTTTGGAGGACTCTGTGGGAAAATGGGACTCATAACAATGTCAAAAGTTGCCTCATTAGAAATTCCACATTCAGTTTTCTTCCAGGATGGTATCTGAGATCCTATGAGTCTTTCAGAAGATTCATCTTCTGAATTTTTCATTGTGTGAAAAAGGCAGTCCTATACTCTATATGTACTTGCTCTACTGATTGCTTGTATGGGTTACAAGTAATTCCAAATGACTATATGACCCTCATGGTTCATAAAACTTAGATATGAGCCCAGTGTCTTGGGGAAGTCTTAGACTACAGGTTACACTGATTTCTCAAAATTTCTTTGTATTTATTTCAGACAAGTCTGCAAAAGTATAAGATTGATGGCAAAGTCACTTTAGACAAGTATCTCTTATAGCTCAAGTCCCTTCAGACAAAAATGCTTTATCTAAAAAATATTCTTTATAGAAAAAAAATGCCCTTCACAGAAAATGTACAACATAAACTATGTATACTGAATAATGCAATAATGTCTATCCAAAGTATTTCTCTTAGTAAAATGGTAATGTTACTAGGCATGGAAACTTTAATGTTATCCTTATAGTGATGGTTCTTCACTTAAAGATATAAAGTTTTATGTATTTGGGAGAGACAAATAGAATTTACCATCTTGTAGACACATAGTCTGTATAAGGTGGTCTCGAGCGAATTTCTCTGGCTAATCCAAAGTCAGCTATTTTCACAAGTTCTGGTCCCATGCAAAGGAGGTTTTCAGGTTTTAAGTCTCTATGGAAGAAACCTACAAGAAGAATAAAATATAATTATATTTACACGTGTAACTTGCATATATGCATAGATACATACATGTACACAAGTGTATCTATGTATGTATGTGTATGTATATACACAGAATGTCCTGGGATTGTGTTCTCAACTCTTTTCCTTTTGTGATTTCATTTACTGGCACTCTGTAGTGGTAGCCATCAATAGGTTGGATAATTTTAACAAATGGCCTTTTATACATGACCAAGAGAAATAACTCTGATATAGATAAGATATTCTCAGCATGAAAATGTGGCTGGCTCATTACTAACAGAGCTAAATGAAGGTTATCGATGCCAACCAGGGATAGGAGAGATATATGTTTTAACTTCTAGAATAATTGTCCCTAGACTCTTGGTCCTTCAGAATAACCCATGAGATATCCTTGAAGACCTGAATGTCCACTCCTCTTTTGGCAATAACCAAAGAATGTGTAAAATTATGAGAAGTTAGAAAACAATTCTTGATTGTTTATACATCCGAGAAGATTCCCATAGGCCTTTATTTCTCTATAATGAACCATGTTGAAAAGTAGAATGAACTAGTCTAGTCCATTAGGCTGGACTAAGGCATCAGGAAAATCTGAGTTTTCACACCTCAGGAACTACTTAGCAGTAAATAGATTCTATTTTGAAGGAGGGTCAAATGAGATAACATGTTATTCTGCAAACCTATATGAACTCTTATTATTTTCTTCTGTTCCACATAATTGCTAAGTCTTTTTAGACAAGTATTCAATCAATAATTATTTATTAAGTACTTACCATGTTTCAGGCTCTGATTTACAAAGACAAAGTAAAATAGTCCCTATCCAGCTTCCATCCTACTGGAGAGAGAACATGCACATATATGGCCTTTTACTAACTGCTTGTAGTACTTCACATCTAGGTTATCCTCCTTACTACTGAAGTCAGTTTAGTCCTAGTTAGAAACCCACATCAAATTAACCAGCATTCCTGCCATTGAATCTCACTGTAGATCACCACTCTGGATTATCTACTGTGAGACACTAGCCATCTCTAAACTCCGTCACTCACTCCAGTTCCACTCCAAAATGTAATTTCTTTGTTGACTAGAATGAGGACTATGAATTCTCACAACTTTGCTACATAAACAATTTTTTTCTCCTTAGAATTCACTTCCGGTAAATCACACAATAGGGTGGGGGTAAAAATAGCAAAAGTGAAAGAACATCATAAAAGTAACTGATGTATAATAGACTTATAGGATGAAACATAAACAATACTGACAAACATATATATTTGGTCTCAATGTTATACAAATACCTAAAGGCCAGTAATTAATTATAATGATGATGATAATGAATCATTGTAGTAAAAATGATACTGAAACTGGAAGAACTAAGTTCAAGTCGAGTCTCTAATATAGTAACAACTCTAGACAAGAAATTTAACCTCTCAGTGCCCCAAGGAACTAATTCTTTAAGATTATTAAATTTCAAAGGAGATGCTAATCTCACTAGGAATTTCTTATACAGTTAACCCTTCCCCATCAGAGACTTCCCCCATTGAGGTTTCAATATATTGTAGGCTGGTATAAGAAATTAAATGGATATTTGGGGGCAGTTTTACAGAAGTTGCAGATGACATGCCAAAGGCTAGAAGATGACACAGAGTCTATGACTCAAATGTTACAATATGGTATACCCCATAAAAGAAAAAAATTCTTCTCTGGTATGAAGAGAGGGCCAAAAAATTTACATGGATTTTTTCTGACTGCAGGGATGCCAACCTTCTAACCCCTGAGATGGAAAAGATAATTGTACTAATGAAATCACAAGTATGGTTTAATAAAAATAATTATGATGGTGATAGTAATGATAACTATAGGAAGACTTCATCATATACAGCCCTGGATTATATTCTCATCTTTGCCATTAACTTTATGCATGTGATTTGGGACAAGTCATTTACCCTCTTCTGGATCCCAACTTCCTTTCCCTAAAATAAATAGGTTAGAATAATCTGTAAAACCCTTTCCACTAGTAATAATCCATAGGATAATAAATATGATGATTACTGCAAACTACTAGAGATAAATTTACATTTACATGATGCTTTACAGTTTATAAAGCACTTTTGTATATACTACCTTACTCCTTCTAACAAATCAATAATGCAGGTAGAGCTAAGGATTATATATTTATTTTATCGATGAAGTCAAGGCTCAGAGACACCAAGTGGCTAGCCTGAAGTCTCGCAGAGAGTAAGAGGGAAAAACTAGAAAAAACACTCCAGAAATCTGGGCTTCTGTCATGTGTTCTTTCTATTACATAATAGTGTTTGTGCTTTTGTCCACCCCCAAACTTATAAATTTTAAAGAGCAACATATCAGATCCAAGATCTCTCATAGCATCCCATTCTTTTGTAAGGCAGAATTGCCAAACTGTTCATGTGCTAATGATGTTAAGTGTAACACAGATGGAATGATGCACTCTTTCCTTTCCTTTCCCAATGATGACTTACACTATAGATCATAGATCTATAAAGATGGGTTACCAAATGCATCAATCCCATCATTTGGCAGACAAGAAAAGCAAGGAACAAAAATATTAAGTAAGTTGTACAGCTAGTAAATGTCTGAGGCAGGGATTGATCTGCCTGACTTGAAATCTAGGGTTTTCTACTACACCATGCTATTGGTGTTTTTTGACCTTCATTTTTGAAAAGGACCAATTATATCATGGGGGTGATGATTTGTACCCGGATTGGATTTAAGTGAGCAAGGTTTCACAAAGTTGTCAGCCTCACCATCTCTTCCAGAGTCATTTAAGTTCAGTGGCATGACAAAAGTCAAGGCTACTGGCAATGGCTCAGGATGTAGTGGGTCATTTGATGTCTGACTAAGCTCTAAGCATTCCACCATGCCAGCTTTGACTGCTTGCATGGCTATTAGAACAAATTGTTCTCATCCACCCATTCCACGAGAGGAAGTCTGGTGGAATGCATTCGGCCAAGTCATTGAAAGACCTGAGTTACCCTTAAGTTTTACTGGGGTATGACCACTGAATATGCTGCAGCTTCTTGGAGCAACAGGCGAGATTTAAGTGACAGGTGGACATCTAAAGGTGGCTGAGTAACACTGAAAATGGCTGTGCAAGCCCTCACACCAGAGGTGCTATAAGAAAGGACATGGCAATATAACCCCTCTCATAATCATTATGACTAGTATCTTTGTTTCTGTTTTGCCATTAATATATTTTTTCAGTTATAAAATGTATAAAATAGGGCAGCTAGGTGCCACAAGAATAAAGTTGCTTAGGGTTCTAGGAGATTAGGGGCAGCAAGGCGACACAATGAATAGAGTGCCAAGCCTGAAGTCAGGAAAATTTCTCTTACTGTGTTCAAATCTAGCCTCAGACACTTACCAGCTATATGACCCTGGGCAAGCACTTAACTCTGTCTGCCTCAGGTTCCTCATTATAAAATGAACTGGAGAAGGAAATGCCAAACAACTCCAACATCTTTGCCAAGAAAATCACAAATAGGATCATAAAAAGAATCTTGCATGACTGAAAACAAATGAACAACAATAACCAAGAGCTTAAATGACTTACCCAGAGTTTTTTTATTGTTCAGTCATTTCATGCAATAGCTTCTTGGAACCACAGGTGGGAGATGAGTGACAAGGGAACATCAAAAGCAGATGAGGAGCCCTCAAAGGGGCTCACACCAAAGGTCCTTCTGGAACACTCATACAATCCTGTACCAAACTATTTCTCATTCAAAGGCTAACACCTAAATCATATACCTGTTTCCATCTTGGAAGCATCAGATTCAGGAAAGTTACCCTCATCATTCACCACTAGCTACTATTCAACCACAAGGTGGAGGAGTTTTCCTACTTTGAAAAATTCCTGCCATCTAGAAAATATTGACTGACAGTTTTCATTTCAGGACACCGAAAAACAGAAGAAATTGGCCTATATCCTGGCAAGAAATTAATACATGTAATATTCTATTTATGATCAGGCAAGCAAAATGTCAACTGAAAGAGCAGGTTTTCCCATCCCCCCACCCTCACCAATGCTACATCAGATATGTAGTTCTGTTAAGAAAAGAAATCTAATGCACATATGGAAAAGAGATGTTGTTATTTCTATTTACAGAGCATACTTCACACCCAACTCATTATTATGGAAATGCATTTCCACAACTATATTATTCAATATGCACCCACAGCATCCTTGAGAGGAAAGAAGGATGCAGATACTATTCCCACCTTGAATGGGAAGAAACTTAAAGCATGGAGAAGACTTAGGGAGAGGACAGATTGAAAGCCTTAAAGATCACCTAATGAAGGAGACTCATCTTCCTGAGTCCAGCCTCAGACTTTTAGTAGCCATGTGACTCTGTTTGCCTCAGTTTCCTCATCTGTAAAATGAGCTGGAGGAGTAAATGGCAAACTACTATCTTTGTCAAGAAAAAAAACAAATGGGGTCACAAAAAGTCAAACATGACTGAAAAACAGCTGGACAACAATCCAATCCATTCATTTTACAGATGGAGGAAGCTGAGGTCCAAAGAGGTTGTTAGTTAAATGAATTTGCCCTAAGGACACAGGGTTACTTTGGCAGAACCAGGATCTAAATTCAAATCACATGATTCCATAGTCTCTCTACATATCTTCCTCAAGGTCATGCAATAAGTCAGGGCTGGATAGGAGCTTACTCCTATTAGAGTACAAAAAACAGCATCCCCTAAAGCATATAAAGCTTTCAGGACTCAATATGACCCAACCCTTTGGTCTGGAAGGCTGTGGCTGTGTAGTACAATTTACATTTTTAATGCTAACAATAGACACGTGCTCTGACATTTTTGGTGGCCTTAAAGTAAGGATATGTTTTCATTTCCAGTGGGAAAAGAAACACATCAGTGACATGAACTTACAGCTATGGCAACTGACTGTAGAACGGTTCTACTCTCTCAAAGGAGTCTCTATCCACCGGGGGCAGGGTGTACTTTCTCACACTGAGGAAGAGGTAACGAGGAAGCATGAGACCCAGGAGAGCAGGACTGTTAAGCTGTTCTGTTCTATTTTTTTTTCTTCCAACTTTCAACAAAGCAATAAGAGATAAGAGGAATTATTATCAAGCTACATTTATCTTGGGAAGGCATTGTAGAATGATGAAAAGAGGGTTGGATTTAGAGTCAGACTGAGTTCAAATCTAAGCTCTCCTGCTTACTAACTGATATGACCTTTGAGGGTATGGTGGAGTGAACAGAGAACTAGCTATGGAGTCATAGGTACAATATTTAAATCCCACTTCTGATACTTACTATGGAACCCTGGGCAAATCATTTAACTTTTATAGTCTTCAGTTATAAAAATAAAGTATTTGAACTAGATGGCCTTTGAGGTTTCTTCCAGTTGTAGATTCATGTTCCTATAGTCTCTAAGTCACTTTACATCTCTGGACCTCAGTTTGGACCTCATCCATAAAATGAGACCAAATGACTTCTAGGGTCTTCTTCAGCTCCAGGTTTATGATTTAATGACTATTACTTGTTTGAGTGTGTCCAATTCTGTGACCCAGTTTAGGGCTTTCTTGACGAAGTTACTAGAGTGATCTGTCACTTCCTTCTTCAACTCAAATTATAGATGAGAAAACTGAGGCAAACAGGATGACAACTAAGAAGTGTCTGAGATTTGAACTCAGGAAAATGAATCTTTCTGTCTCCAGACTGCACTGCGACATCTGGCTGCCCCTTAATGATTCTAACCAAAGACTAAATCAGTATGGCCCCATCAAAATCTTACCAATACTTTTTTTTTTTAGTTTTTGCAAGGCAAATGGGGTTAAGTGGCTTGCCCAAGGCCACACAGCTAGGTAATTATTAAGTGTCTGAGGTCAGATTTGAACTCAGGTACTCCTGACTCCAGGGTTGGTGCTCTATTCATTTCATAAAAATCAGGAAGACTTGAATTCAAATCTAGTCTCAGACACTTATTGTTATGTGACCCTGAGCATACCTCTCTTTGCCTCAGTTTCCTGAACTATAAAAAGGGAAAAATAATAACAGTATTTGCCATCCAGATTTGTGAGAATCAAATAAGATAATATTTGGAAAGCATCTAGCATAATACCTGTGGTATAGTACATTAATAGCTATCACCATCATTGTTGTTATTATATCATTGCCTTTCTACAGGTGTGAAATCTTTTGTATGCTGTCACTTGATGTTGATATCTCTCTTTTGTCAGGTTTTGCTGAACTGTTTTTCTTTGTTATAAAAAAGTTGTTATAAAGAAGCATATTTGAAAATAATTGTGCAAAAAATAAGTCATTAGTAAAACTGACCAATGAATAATAAGTTGAAATGAATATAGACATTCCCACTGACCTTAAATAATTCCTTGTTTCAAATCACTCTAGTTCTCATTGACTGGGTAACAATGAGTCCCAAGCAAAGCCCCTCCTGGTCATAGTTTTGATTCCTGACTGGCTCAGAGTAAGTGTAAAATAGCAATTGTTTCTGATTTGTTCTAAAACCCTGAGAGTTTTCCTCTCCCAGATGGATTTTTTTTAATTAGGTAAAGGAAGTCATTCTTTGCTTCATTTCTTTCTTCCCTAGCCTTAATCACTGAATGGATTGATGCCTCATTCAAACTGAGACCTGGGCAAGACCTTAGCTTTGTACAGTTCTTCCTTCAATTAAATCTAATTCACTTGCATGTCATGGCACCATCTCCCTGATATTAAGGTCCTCTTTGAGAATGAAGGACAAACAACAACTGGTTGATGTTTTTGTTCTGAAGATTTGGACTAGAATGTCCCCTGGAGTATATCTAGTCTAAATCTTTCATTCTAAAGATAAGAAAACTTAGGTCTGGAGAGGTTATATATGACAAGGTCACACAGACCCTCAGTGGCAGAGCTGAAAATTTTAGCCCATGTTTCTGAATCTAATGCCCTTTCCTCTCCACCAATCAGCTCTCCTTTTCAAACCTCCTGAAATGAGCTTCTAGACCTTGTTCATATCTTCTTATTCTCCGGTAATTCTTCTAAAGGAAAAACAAATCATAGAAGCTCCAAATGCACCCATTCCCTGTTTTTCACAGAGAAGCTAGTTGAAGAACCATTTTCTGCAAGTAACCTATGGTCAGAAACAACTCTTTGTTTACATAAATTGGAATTCTGTTCTATTTTGAGTGCTTAATCCTTAAATATCTTCTTTGGAACATGCCACTATAGTTGGTTTCCCTTCCAGAAGATCAGTATTTGGCTTTCTTTGCTCCTGCCCACAGTTTCTCCTTGAAATGTAATATTTAAATCTTTGCTACAAAAGATCCTAATATTTCATTAAAGAAGTCAGGCGAGGATTTATTTAGCTCTATCAAAAGTAAAAATATAAAATGCTCCCACCTAGGCCCTAAAAAAATCAATATAACTCTCCATCCTTCTCTCATAGGCCTCTACCTCCCAGGGAGGGTTTTCTAATGTATACTACTGGGCAGCTAGGTGGTGCAGTGGATAGAGCACCGGCCCTGGAGTCAGGAGGACCTAAGTTCAAATCCGGCCTCAGACACTTAATAATTACCTAGCTGTGTGGCCTTGGGCAAGCCATTTAATCCCATTTGCCTTGCAAAAACCTAAAAAAAAATAAAGTATACTACTTTATCATCTATCTTAGGAATAGGATCCCCTTGAACATTATACAAAGCAATATTATGTGATGAACAACTATGATAGACTTAGCTCTTCTAAACTATACAATGATCCAGGAAACTTTCAAAAGACTTATGATGAAAAATGCTATTTATATCTAGAGAAAGAACTATGGGGTCTGAATGTAGATTGAAGCGTTCTATTTCCATCTTTTTGTTTTTGTTTTTATGACTATTTTTCCTTTTGTTCTGTTTCTTCTGTCACAACATGAGTAATGTGGAAATATGTTTGACATGACTGCACATGTATAAACTATATCAGATTGCTTGCCATTTTGGGGAAAGGGGAAAATTGCAACTCAAAACCTTATCAAAAATAAATGTTGAAAACTATCCTTACATGTAATTGGAAAAAAATAAAATACTATTAAAAAAAAAAAGAAAAACAAACAAGTAAAAGGAATAGGATTTTCCTTACAAGTGAGAAAATGGTTTCTAGAGAGTCAGGGTACTTTGCCTAGATCTGTAGAGTTCTTGTAAACTAAAATATAAGTGAAGGACAAGATATGGGTTCTCCATCAATGGTTCTACCTCTAGCTATTCCTTGGCCCCCAGATTCTCCCAAATCCAGGAATCAAATGGAATTTTTCCCCTGCTACTTGTTCACTATCACACATGACTCCTAGATGTTGCAGGTCTACATGAGTTTCTTTCTTTAATGAATGAAATCTACATCAGGCCAACTGACTCTTTCTCTGTTTGACTTCTCAGATCTGGTTCTTTGAGTCCTCTTGTCTATCCTCTCCTTTTTAAAAAGTCAATCCAAGAACATTACTTAGAAGCATGAACTGAATGCAAATCAATCATCCTAATATAGTATCAAAGGGGCAACTAAGAATAAAGCAAAAAATCCACACCTGATTAAGGACATCATCAATTCCAGAAAAAATTTTCATCATTAGGACATGAGGCAAATAAACCCTTTTTACATTCTGTATAACAATTTAAACATTTGAACACAAAACAATGCTACTGGCACCATCCAGTTCAATCCCTCAAGTTAAATTGGTAACCACTGTAAATTACAGTAGGATGCCTTTGGCCACAATAGCTTGCAACCCCAATTCTGAGTAACTTCCCAGGGACTTTAGCAAGGTCTTAGACAATTTACTCAATGAAGCAGCAAATTGTCCCACTTCCTCAAAACTTTTCCCCAGTATCTTAAATCCCTCCAAAGAGTTCACAGCAACATGCACAGTTCATTAAGAGGCAGTTAGGTGGTACAGCAGGCAAGGGTATCCAACCTGGAGTCAGGAGAGACCACTTTAGGTGAGATTTTAGGCAAGTCACTTAATCTTTCTCAGACCATGTCCTCAGTAGGTAGATAGGTGGCTCAGTGGATAGAATGCTTATCTCTGCCAAGAAAACCCCAAATGGAATCATAAAGAGTTAGACATGACTGAAAACAAATGAACAACACCAAAAATGGTTCTTCCCTACCAAGATTGTTCTAAGGATCAAATGCTGTAATTTGCAATGGCTACAAATGCAAACTTTAAAATACTATAGAAATAATAGTGATTATCATTATTTTATTTGTACCTTCATTAGAATCCATTCTTAGCCCTAAAATCAAATTCTCAGTAAGGGTCCAGACCTCCCATAATTGAATATCCCTCAGGCTTACACATATTCCCTTCCACATATTACACAAAGTTCCTTCAAGAACATTTCTGCCTTATTTCAAGAAAGGTTCTTTGATTCTTGGCCACTATTAGTGCTGAAATCCTAAACCCAAACAGGAATCCAATTAGGGATTCCTACTTGTGTCCATTAATATTTGTCTCTTGTGTTTTAAAACAACAAAGGAAAGATACCCTGGGAAACAAAATCACTGTCCATTGACTGGGGAGCAGCCAAAAAAATTGTGACATGTGAATGTAGTTAAGAATTCCCCCCTCCCCATAATAATTAGTCTTCCTGTCCCTGCCAGTTTTGTATTCTTCTGTTTAAAGAAGAATTGAACAATGGAAAGAATAGTGTACATGAAGTCTGATATTTACTATAGGCAAATAATTTCACCTCTCTGGACTTTGGATTCTTTATTTGTAAAATGAGGAGGCTAACTACAAATCCCCTATGGTCCCTTCCAGCTAGAAATCTCTACCTCTTTCCTGATAAATAGCTTATTTGAGTGTCATAAATAAAACTTATATCCAATAATTTCCATAGTAACCAAATTAGGTTCATCTACTTTTTGAGATTATGTACGTATGTAAGTATGTATTTATTAATGGGTATTGATATCTTTTATTTTTATATCACCTACATTTTTTTTTTTTGCAAGGCAAATGGGGGTTAAGTGGCTTGCCCAAGGCCACACAGCTAGGTAATTACTAAAAGTGTCTGAGACCAGATTTGAACCCAGGTACTCCTGACTCCAGGGCTGGTTCTTCATCCACTGTGCCACCTAGACGCCCCACCTCACCTATATTTTCTACTGTATTCTTTCTCTCATTCCCTTCCAGAGAACATACTTTATAATAAGGAAAAAAGAGGAAGAAAAAAAAACAGGAAAAAGAATTAATATACAAAAAGTCTAATTTCATATGTTTTTTCATATCTTTGGTTCCCAATCTCTGTAAATAAGAGGAGTGCAGGTATCTTCCCATAGCTTTTCTTTGGGTACAAGCTAGCTCATTATAATTTATAGCATTCAGTTTTATTGTTGCTGTTATATTTTTAAAATTTACATCATTGTAGCACTGTATATTTTCTTGTTCTTATTCTGCCTTCTTCACTCAGAATCAGGTCATTTGAGACTCCAGGATTTTCCTATGTAAATTACATTTCTTACAGCACAGGAATAGTCTACTAAATTTATATATCACAATTGGTTGAGCCATTCCCCAGTCAATAGACACATTACACCAACTTTGTTCCCAGAATGTTTCTGGTCACATAATCACATACCTACATCTCCCTGTTGTACCAGGGAACACAGTATGAGTCTTGGAGCAGATCAGGAATGCCAGGAAAGCCAGAACATACAGTCCCTCTCATTTGGACTACTACTTTAAACAGAATAAATAGATGGCCTATATATTTGATGAGGAAGAGAAAATGGAACCACAATGCAGGCTGATGAAGAAATTGTTGTCTGTCACAAACTCAATTGGATACACACTTATTAGATGACTTTCACTCCCTTTGTTTTTAAAATAATAAACAATTCAATTCTATGATGCTGCTCTATTGGAAGAGGAATTCAGAGAAATATGGAAAGATTTGGGCTGATAGATGGTGACATTGGTTCTGCAATCAGAAAGATTTAAGTTTAAATACAGTCTCAGATACTTACTAGCTGTGCAATATTGGGCAAGTGACTTACCTTATGTTTCTCTCAGTTTACTTAACTGTAAATGGATCTAATAATAAGTAATAAATAATAAAATAATAAATAATAAAAGTGCCTACCAAGATTATTGGGAAGATCAAATGGATTAATATTGATTAAAGCCTATGTGCTTAGGGCATAGTAGGGGCGATATAAAGGCTGACTATTACTACTTCTATTCATATAATTTTTATTGCTTGTATCAATTGACAGAGGGAAATTAGAAGTGTTAAGGGAAAAAGTTTTGCAATGATACAATAACAAACTAAAATAACAATAAAATTAAGTAAAACAATGTTCAACTATATTGACCAATTTTGTCTCCAGAGAAGAAATGAAGAAACACAGCTCTCCCTGTTTTTGGGGGGAGATGGAGGATTGTGGGCATGGAGCATTGTTGGAGGTGTTGTGGAGATTGCTTTTGCATAACTATTTTTTCTTAATTTCCAGGAAAGTTCATTGGAGATGGTCAGGAAGGGATCTTGAAATGAGAAAGTAAACACGATGCAAAAACAAAAGGCAAAAATAAAACCAAAAAAAACCCCTTAGAATTCTCACATAATCACAATCTTTAAAAAAAATTGGCAGATTGCTTTTCCTTATGATCTTTGCTAATACACAAAGACATGAACCATCTGTGATTTTATCAGGATATGGAACTATCAGTTTGAGGAACCCCCTCCACCAGGCAGATTGTGAACTATCTTGTGTCTTAGTAAATAAATAGTTGGGAGTTGCCCAAAACTGTACTAAGCTTAATTGACTAATCCAGGGTCACAAAGCTAGCTAGTTTCAGAGCGAGGACTCGAACTGGGCATTAAAATACTTGGACTGCATTTGCTCCTCACCTCTACTTGTTAGAATTCCTAACTTTCTTCAAAGCTTAGGTCAAGCACCACTTCCTACTTGAGGCTTTTGCTGAAATCCTGAGCTACTAGCCACCTCCCATGACATTACTTTGCATTTGTCTATATTTGTATGTGTTCATGTTGATTTCTCAGACATAATAAAAATTCCTTGAGAACAGAGATAGTTTCAGTTTTGGTCTTATATCACCAAACTCTGAAACATTATAGACATTTAATAAATGCTTGTTCGTTGATGTAATGGACTGTTATGATGCAATAAGAAATGATGAATAAGAATTCAAAGAACTGTGGAGAGATTCATATGAACAGATGTGGAATGAAAATAGTCAGAACCAAAAGAACAACAAACACAATGAAGGTCCTTTAGAAGAAGTAATGAAATGTATTTTCATCTTGAGTCACTAAGTGGCTTGGTGGATTGAATGCTGGTCTGAATTCAGGAAGACTCATCTTCCTAGGTTTAAATATGGCCTCAGACACTTGAGGTGACCCTGGACAAATCAGTTAACCTTGTTTGCCTCAAGTTCCTCATCTGTACAATGAACTGGAGAAGGAAATGGCAAATCACTCCACAATCTTTACCAAAAAAAATCTCCAAATAGGGCCATAAAAAGATAAACATGAGGTTTTACAATTTATGAGACATACAATTCTGAGGTATTATATATAATGTCAAATGTAGTCAATTTATCAGTTGAGTTCCCCCCTCCCATTTTTCTTAGTCAGAAGAAATTTTTATTCTAGGCAGGGAGTAAAATCAAAGAACATCAATAAAAATTTTAGACAAAACAAAAAGGAAGGAATAGTTGAGGAGGAAGGAAAGAAAGAAAGAGGAGAGAAGAAGGAAAGGGGGGAAAGAGAGTTGAGGGGAAGCAAGAAGAGGAAGGAAAGAGGAGGAAAAATGAGAGGGGAAGAGGTTGAGGGAAGGAAAAAGAGGGAAAAGAAGAAAAAGGGAGAGCAAGAGAAAGAGAGATGAGAGGGAAAAGGAGGGAGAGGAGAAAGGGAAGGAAAAAATAAAGAGAGAGGAAAAGGATAAGAGGAAAGGGGAAGGGAAGAGTATTAAAGAGAAGGAAGAGAGAAAGAAAGAAGGGGAGAGAGAAGGGAAGGAGAGAGAGGAAAGTGGGAGGGGTAGGAGAGAGGGAAAAGAGAAAATACATTTTCAAATAAGCTTAATGAAAAGAAACTTTCTCTGTAAAGAAATTGAAAGTATATTCTTGAAATCAATATTTTAATAACATTATCACAAGAGGTGTTTTTTAAATGCAGGGAGACAAATAATATCTATTTTTTATCATCTTTAGTCAGTAATTAGGGAAAAGGTTTTATTATCTAAGGCAAGAACAGGCTAGGGAATAACTAAGAATGGAACTGGTAACTTTATTTTTTAGATTTACACTTGCTGGCCGCCCTGATGCTACTACCAAGCTACCTGAAGCAAGTATTTCTATTGAAGGCTGATCTCACCTGAACTGAGATTTATACAACACTTCAAGAAAATCTCTCTGTTGAGTGATAAAAATCTGCCTACTAGACAAGAATGCTGAGTCAAGGGAAGTTGCAAAGAGGCGACTCTAAATTTGAAAAGTTTTCTAATAGGCAACGCTATCCTGAAGTAAAATGAGTTGCCTCTGGAGAAAGTAAGTCACCCCTCAAAAGAGGTATTCAAGCAAATTCTGGATGATCATTTTTTAAATCTGTTGTAAAGAGAATTATTCTTTCACTGTATGTTGGATGAGATGGTCAAGGGTTCCCTTTTAATTCTTGAGATTTTGTGATTTGTAGGTGCAAAAACTGTAATAACAATTTTAACTTTAAAATGAAGAGTGAAAAGCATTATATTTCTAATGTACAAAATTATAGGATTCACTGTTCTAAATAATACACATGAACCTAAAAGACCATGAATCCTATGGCTTCCTCATTAACACATCATGTAGCTTTCAATTGGTAGTAATTCTGGAAGCAGAAAAACAAAAGTGATTTTAAAGGCCATAGATATAAGATATGTAAGCAAATAGATGCATGAAAAATAATGAGTGGGAAATCCAAAAATCAAGGAGGTGATAGATCCCAAAGTCCATGACTCAGCCATCTAGTAATCAATGCTTTCCATATATGATTCCTTGTAACGTAACTTCACTGTGAGTCAATAGAATTACTGCTTTGAATGACTTACCATGTTTGTGGATGAATGCAAGTCCTTGTAGTATCTGGTACATGATATTCCTAATTGCAGACTCAGGAAACAATTTGTTTCTGTATTAGGTAGTGAAAGAAAAATCAAATTTTAAGTCAAGGTGAACACATAAAAATGTAGTCTCTGTTCCCAAGTTGTTATAGCAATAATAGGCAAAGAGCTATGATAACAATTCTATAATAAAGAAACCCTTGAAGTCTTTCCAATAATGTTAGGGGTAAGGCAAGACTATCCATTGTCACCACTGTTATTTGCTATAGGCCTAGAAAAACTAGCTATAGCAATAAGATAAGAGTAAGAAAATGAAGGAACAAGTACAGGCAAAAAACAAGCAAATGTGCCCTTTTATGCAGATGATATGATTGATGTTTTAGCTACAGAACCCTGAAGGCTCAATTAAAAATTAAACAATTCATTTTAGTAAAGTAGCAGGATATAAATCTACAAAATAATCCTTTTGCACAATACTATTAAAACCCAACAGAAAGAAATTGAAAAAATTCTAATGAAAAATCAATATATATTCTGTATTGAAATAAAGGAAGACTTAAGTAATTTAGACAGGAATCAATTGCTTATGTTTAGGCCATGCCAATATAATAAAAATGACAATAAAATCTAAACTATCTTACCAAAGGATTACTTTATAGATCGAAAAATAATTATTTTAAAAATCCATCTAGAAAACACCATCCACATCCAGAGAAAGGACTATGGAGTCTGAATGCAGATCAAAGAAAAGTATTTTCATTTAAAAAATTTTCCTCTCTTGTGGTTTTTCCCTTTTGTTTTGATTTTTCTTTCACAGCATGACTAATATGAAAATGTATGTAACATGATTGTACATGTATAACTTATAGCAGATTGCAAGTTATCATAGGGCAAAGAGAAGGAAGGATGGGAGAATTCATTTCATAAAATGAATATTGAAAAGTATATTTATACATAATTGAAAAAATAATTAACATGTTAAAAATCCATCTAGTCATTCTATTATGAATATCCAAATTAACCTCATAGAAATATAAAGGATAATTCTATTTGAATCTAGAAAGAAATATTGCTATGTTGTAGGAAATAATGAGGTAGATGATTTAGAAAAATCATGGAAAGACTTGAACTTATTGAGGAAGATGCTATCCACCTTCAAAGAAATAGATGACAGGAAGAAACAAGCAGTAAAAAATGCTAAGTAAATTCATATGGAGAAATAAAAAGTCAAGAATTTCCAGGATTCAATGAAAAAAAGTACAAAAGAAGGTGGTTTAGTCTTACCAGTTCTAAATTTATATTATAAAGTATCAGTCATCAAAACTGTCTGGTATTGGCTCAGAAAAAGAGTGGTGGAGAGGAATAGACCAGGTGCAACAGCAGGAAATGATTATAGTAATCTATGGTTTTTCTTATTCTGCTCATCTCACTCAGCATCAGTTCATACAAATTCTTCCATGCATCCCCGAATTCTCATACCTCTTGGTTTCTAATAGAACAATAGTGTTCCATGACATACATATACCACAGTTTAAGTCATTCCCCAATTGAAGGACATTCACTTAATTTCCAATTCTTTGCCACCACAAACAGGGATGCTATGAATATTTTTGTACAAGTGATGTTTTTACCCTTTTCCATAATCTCTTCAGGGTATAGACCCAGTAGTAGTAGTATTGCTGGATCAAAGGGTATATACATTTTTATTGCCCTTTGGGTGTAATTCCAAATTTCTCTCCAGAAAGGTTGGATGAGTTCACAGCTCCACCAACAATGTATTAGTGTCCCAGATTTCCCACATCCCTTCTAACATTGACCATTTTCTTTTCTGGTCTTAGCGGCAAGTCTGAGAGGTGTAAGGTGGTACCTCAAAGATGCTTTAATTTACATTTCCCTAATAATTAGTGATTTAGAACAATTTTTCATATGACTATGGATCGGTTTGATTTCCTCATCTGTGAATTGTCTTTGCATATCCTTTGACCATTTGTCAATTGGGGAATGACTTGGTTTTTTTGAAAATTTGACTCAGCTATCTGTATATTTTAGAAATGAGTCCTTTGTCAGGAATACTAGTTGTAAAAATTGTTTCCCAATTTACTACATTTCTTCTTGGTTACAGTGGTTTTGTCTGTGCAAAAGCTTTTAATTTAATGTAATCAAAATTATCTAGTTTGTTTTTAATAATGTTCTTCACCTCTTCCTTGGTCATAAATAGCTTCCCTTTCCATAGATCTACTCCTTGATCATCTAAGTTTGCTTATAATATTGTTTTTTATGTCTAAATCCTGTATTCATTTTGATCTTATCATGGTAAAGTATATGAGGTGTTGGTCTAATCCAAGTTTCTTCCATACTAAGTTCTAATTTTCCCTATAATTTTTTTCAAAGAGAGAGTTTTTAACCCAATAGCTGAACTCTTTAGGTTTATCAAACAGCATATTACTATTATCATTTTAAATTAAAAAAATAATCTAGAAGAATAAAAGATCAAGAATCTCAAGGGAAATAATGAAAAATTGCAGGAAAGAAGAGAGCCTAAAACCACCAGATCTCAAACTATATAATAAAACAGTAATCATCAAAACAATTTGATACTAATTCAAAGAAATACAGTTATAGAATTGCCAAAGAGTAAAAGGGAAAAAAAAGAAAAAAGCACATTTTTGAAAATGCTCAGAAGAGGTCCAAAAAAAAGACAAGCAGAGCAATTTTGAAAGTAACATACTGGATTTTTTGTATACTTAAAAATGGAATAGCAAGTTATATATAATAGAGATTCATATTCTATTTTGCATATAGAAATAGTAATTTATTGAGTGTTTAAAGTTCAGAAAAAATTGATTTTCTTTTTGTTTTAAGTTCAGAATAAATTAAATAAAATTTTTAAATAGACAAGTCAATCTATGAAATAAATTAAGTTTACAAGATTTATAAGCAATGGAAACAAAGGAGCATAATGTATACTAAAACCCAAGGACACAAATTGTTGGGCTAAGGACATACTATTTATTCAACAGAACTTGCCAAGAAAATTTTGGAAAGCAATCTGGGAGAAATTAAGCTGAATGCATTTCTCCCCTTATACAATAATAAGCTCCAAAAGGACATGCAATCTATTTGTAAGAGGCCATATCAGAAACAAACTAGAAGATAGGTATAGTTAAAGATAGGTATATTATATATATATGTTATATAGGTATATAGATATAGATAAGTAAAGAATTCTTGCCCCCAAAAAGTATTTTGATGGCCTTAAGAACTACTGTCACCTCAAAATCAGCATCACCTACAACAGATTTCTCATGACTGTCTTCTAGGCATTTTAACAATAAATGAATTGAATAGAATTTGAGAGTACTTTTGAATGTATAGTCTCTAAGGAATGCCTACTCTCATGGGAATAATGATACATTTATGTGTTCAGTTGGATTAGTTGAAAAATCACCAAAATCAATTTAAAGGTTTTGAAGTGAATTTCTATCTATCATTTATTTGTAAGGCTTTGAATTTTACAATTTTTCCCTACCCTCCCTTCCCCCCCTCAAAAGCGATCTGATAATTTTTACATTGTTTGCATGATATGCATTGATCAAAAATTGAATGTCTTGAGAGAAAAACATAACCTTGAGGAAAAAATAAAATATTAGAAATAGCAAAATTATGTAATTCATAAGACAACTTTTGTTAAAAATTGAAAGTAATAATCTCTGGTCTTTGTTTGAACTCTATAGTTCTTTCTCTGAATACAGATGATATTCGCTGTCACAGATACCCTAAAATTGACCTGATTATTGCATAAAGTAAACTTCTGTAGTGGCATCTTGAGTCTTTGTATAATCCTGGTCTCATCTTCAGTCTTTCAAATAACAGAAAATTTCAAAAGCTCCAGACTAAGTGGCTTGGCTATTGGAGTGGGGGAGGGGGGGGAGAAGCCAGAGATTAAAAGCACTTAGCACAGTATTTGTTTAATAAATGCTAATTGATTGATTACAGTCAAGAAAAAGCAGAAAAAGGAAAGCACACTTAAGAACAATAAGTTTCTAAAACAAATTCTTAAAATAGTACCTTTCTTTCATTAGCTGATAAAGGTTTTCCTTCATATATTCAAAGATAAAGTAAAGATTATCATTTTCCCTGATGACTTCTTTCAATTTCACTACATTGGCATGGTTGAGCTTCTTTAAAGACTGGAAAAAAGGAAAGAGGAAAGAAAGAAGTTAGAAAAACAGTCTTTAGTTTTCTACTTATAAATAATACCTAACATTTATAGGATCCTTTAAAATTTACAAATTACATATTCTTTCATTTGAAACTTTGAGGTAGACAATACAAATATTATCCCCATTTTACAAACAAGGAAATTAATGGGGGTGAGGAGAGGGAAAGCTGAGGTTGGTGGTTCACTAGAGCTCAATCATTTTGAGCTGCAACACAGCTAAGGCTATTTGGGAGTTGACCCTAAACTTGGTAACAATATGATAAGCTCCTTCAAGTGTGCATTGGGAAACCAGGTTGATTGAAAAGGACTAAACCTGCCCAGGTCAGAAACAGAGCAGGTTAAAGTTTCTGTGGATGATCAGTATTAGGACTGAACCACTGCACTTATAGCCTAGGAAAAACAGGGAGACTAAATCTCAAAATAAAAATAATAAAAATATCCAAGTTTAAGAGAATTGACTTGCCTATTATGGTCAATGTAGCTATTAAAGATAAATAATGAACCCAGCCCTTCCTGACCTAAGTCCAATATACCTTTTATGTGTGACAGACTCCTTTGTCAGTCTGGTGAAGTCTATGAACCCTTTCTTAGAATAATGTTTTTTAAATGCATAAAACACATGGGATTATAAAATAATCCCATTATATTAGAATACAGATAACAAAATTTTTGTATAACAACAGAAATTATTTATAGCATTTGATTAGTATTTTAAATGGAAATTTTATGACAGAAATGTTTCTTTGAAATCATGAATAACTTTCTATGGAATAAAGATTTTGACAATCCATAGTATAAAGTACTTACTTGGTCCTTAACCATTACAGAGTACTCATTATTATGAACCAGACAATGCACCAAGTGCTGCATTATGCGCCTACGTGACTGCTTCCAGATGTAGGAATCTGGAAATAACTCGAGAAGAACCAATAAAGAAAGCTGCCTTTTTTTTCCCTCCCAGCTGCAGATATGGCAGCTGCTTCCTGCTGAGATCATTAGCTAAGTGTTTGCATATACTTTGAAGTAGGACTGGCTGAATGAGGTCAAGGCAGATGGCCAGATTCTTAAGTCTTCCTACATCTTCCTCTGTGTATATTATTCCATCTACTGTGCTGCCCCTTCTCAAGCTCTATGAGTTTTAGGCATGCAGGAAACATTCAGAATATAAGGAAGGGAAGAAAAGGAAGGAATAAAGGAAGGAAAAAGAGATAAAGAGTTAGAGTTAGAGGGAGAGAGAGCAAGAGAGAGAGAAATTTCATAACCCTAGAGTGATGTTAGAGAAACCATTTGCCTTTAAAAAAAACAGGAAAGGCAGAAGAAAGAGGCAAGAATGAATTGATCAACTATATCGGAGGCAGCTCCTCTCAGCAGTTCAGAGAGAGAAAAGTTCTGGGAATCCTATTATGAACAATGCCATCCACTTTCAGAGGAAAAAAAATTAAAAAATGATAGAAAACCAAGAATGAATTAATGAACAAAAGAATGAAAAAATATTTTTAAGTACATAGTATGTGCCAAATGCTGCCGTAAGTACTGGTAATACAAATAGAAAAAAAAAATGTGAGACAGTCCCTGCTCTCAAGAAGCTCACATTCTAACTGAAAGAGACCACATGCAAAAAAAAGTTTGGTCAAGATGGACATAAAGTCCCCAAATCCCTGAGGTTTATAACTAGGGCAGTTGGCAAGCTCCAGGGCTCCTTGGATTGCATCTGTAGGTCCATTAATAAAGTTATTGATACAGTGCTTTAAAGTTTGCAAAGTTTTTATATAGGTTATTTCATTTGAAACTCAGAACAACCCTGTGAGGCAAGTGGTAGGCTCTATTTTACAGGTGATGAAACGAGGTCAAGAATCTCCAAACCCAATATCTAAGGCAGGATTTGAATCTTATCTTTCTAACTCCATGTCTAGTACTTGATGCAATTTATTCCAGATGACTCTTATGATAGTGCCAGGGATCTTGGGAGGCAGGGCAGATGTTCATTCCTGGAGGACCTGGGAGATAATAGCAGGGCTCAGATGGTAGGGTCTCATGATCTTTCATCTCATTATTACTAAAAGAATTGATTATGATTACTGCCATCCAATTTCAACAGTGTGATTAATCAAACAGCTAAAATGGGTGCTAGTTGAGGAGGGGGTCAAGAGAATAAGGGGAAGGCACTCCTATTGGCAGGCTGATTTGATGGGTCCTAGAAGATGTCAAGCAATCACAAATAGTAAGATAGTCTAGAAAACTTCCCCTTGCTCTTAACACCACCTGTATATTTTGTGATGAAGATTAAATTTTTTTAAATCAATGGTGGCCCTATAAAACAGCAACAGGTCAAAAATACTACAATCAGTAAAATCCATTTGTTAATTTTCTGTTCCCTTCTGATTTTAGTCCTCTTTGAAGAAAGTTTAAAAAAATTATCTTGGCCATTGGGATAAATTCTTTAACTCAAAGAACATTTTGTTTCTTACAGAAGAGAATCAACTGTATTAATAGCAATGCTATAAAGTTCATTGGATTTTTTAATAGGTTATCACAGAATATATAGTTTGAAAAGGGCCAAAAGGAATATCTGATTATCAAAACCCCTCATGTTCCAGATTAGTAAACCAAAGGCCAGGTGACAGAGTTAGTGACAGAGTCAAACTGGAACCCAAGTTTCTTCCATTCTTAGTCTTGGGTGCCTATTCTACTGTGCTATGCTGGTTCTGTCATTCTGGTTAAGAAAAAGGAGACATTAAGAAGTTTTTCCTGAAGTAGAAAATGCTAAAATAAATCAGATCCCAGCACAGGAAAAAAACTCAGTCATAAGGGAGATGATGAGGGTTCAACCCAGCTGGAGATGGGAATTGTGCTCCTCTTAACTGGGAAACATGGAGAAAGGCAGTTAGTGAACAAAAAGAAAATTTTAAAATGTAAAATCACTCTCTTTTGAGGCCCATTCCCTAGAAGACAAACTCTTGCCAAGGCATTTTTCTGGCAGTTCAGCTTCATATGCTTGGCCCAACCTGCCCCTCCTGCCTGGAATGCCATGAACTAGATGGCTGATTCCACCTCCTTGGATTGAGTTTCTTGTGCTCCATGGGTAACAGGCATAAACAATAGCCAACTTGCAAATGTCCAATCATCACCCCCTTCACTGTTTCTAATCATTTTCTTCTTCCTGTTGGCTTAAAACAGATCACAGGCAATAAACCTGCAGTCTCAGAGTAGTGAGACAGCCCAGAGGAAAATTCAGAATTTTCAGAGAAAAATGAAGTCATGGGCAAAGTTTTTTCCAAGCAGAGAGTTCTAGTTGGGGAGTAGAATGTCCCCAACTGTTGGCCTGAGGGGAAACAGCATAAGCTAAGATTTCTTGTTTAAACTGAAGAGAATGGTTCCTACAGAACTATACTTTTTTTTTTTAGGTTTTTTTGCAAGGCAATGGGGTTAAGTGGCTTGCCCAAGACCACACAGCTAGGTAATTATTAAGCGTTTGAAGTCAAATTTGAACTCAGGTACTCCTGACTCCAGGACCGGTGCTCTATCGGCTGCGCCACCTAGCCACCCCCAGAACTATACTTTCAAGAAGAATTAATGCTTGTTTTATATATAAGAAGCTTAAATATGTATACATACATATATTAAGTTATATACTGTTTTCATCTATTGTAAAACACACACACACACACACACATATATTGTATTTGCACACTCATACAACTTCCCTGAATACTATTTCCAGGAAGGAGGAACCTCCCCTTGGCAAACTGGACCATATTGGGCCAAGAACACAGAATAAAAAAATTACATCCTGGATATGGGTCATTTTTTTTTCAAATGGGGCTTCTTTAGAAAAAGGATTGCTATTAAAAGGATTCAGTCCAGTCTGGCCATTTCTGGACTGTTCAAGATGTTAGCCACCATTAATAGCAACAAGCTTTATTGAGAAGACATTACACTTGGTGCTGGACCATTCAAATATTTATTCAAAAAGCATTTATTAGACATCTACAATGTGCCGGGCAGTGGGGATACAAATGCAAAGAATAAAACATTTATCTACTATCAAGTTACTTATTAAATTCAAAAGGAAAATGGAAGGTCTGCTGAGGGAATAGCAAGAAATTTAAGACTGAAAAGTGTGGGTGGGAAGAAAAAGGAAAAGGAAAAAGAGGAAAGAAAGGCATCAAGCATAATAACCTTCCTCATGAAACATTTTCCCATAACCTCTAGTCCCTCCTTCTCAAACTATAATCATTGAATTTATTCTCTTAATGGAGATTCATTTGCATTTAGTCTCTATCTTTGAGTCTTTGCACTGACTGCAATTTAGCCCCCCCCGTGACAACTGAACATATACTACACAGATACATATGTTTGTATATATGTGTATATGGGTGTATACATATATATGTGAGAAAGGGTTTTACTTAAGTGTT
This sequence comes from Macrotis lagotis, assembly GCF_037893015.1. NCBI lineage: Eukaryota > Metazoa > Chordata > Mammalia > Peramelemorphia > Peramelidae > Macrotis > Macrotis lagotis. Next base: position 35,550,400 of record NC_133662.1, read on the forward strand.
TAGGTTTCTGAGGCAACTTTGTGATGAAATAGATAACATGGGTCAAGAAAAACTGAGTTCAAATGTGACCCCAGACATTTAAAGGAAGTCATTTTTAACTTCTTGTTACCTCAGTTTCCTCATGTTATAAAATAGAGATAATAACAGCACTTATCTTCTAGAATTGCTATAAGAATCAAATGGGATCATAATGGTAATATGCTCATTAGAACAATGTCTAACACAATAAACACTAGATAATTTAAAAAAATTTTTTGTTTATAGGTTTTGGTTCAATGTGGGAGAATGCAGCTATCAGAAAAATGGGACATATATTAAAAAAGACATTTCAAAAATGGAAAAGAAAAGGACAAGAAAGATTTAAGACAGAGAGAAAGGGGAGAGTGGTTTAGTCAAACAGAGAGATTTGAACTGTGGGCTGGAGGCAAGAATTCACATGAAGAGAATGTATTTGAAAGCATTCAGTAAGCTATACTGTTAGGTGTAACTAGGTGGTTCAATGGATAGAGCTCCAGGACTGGAGTCAGGAAAACCAGGGTTCAAATCTGGCCTCAGACACTCACTAGTTGTGTGACCCTGGCCAAGTCACTTAACTCTCTGTCTCACTTTTCTCATCTATAAAATGGTTGGAGTAAAACACTTCAGTGTCTTTGCCAAGAAAACTCTAAATGAGGTCATGAAGAGACAAGATTGAAAATGACTGAATAATATGCTAGAGTTCGTGTTAATATTATGCTATTTCCAGTTCAAAATCTCTTTCCAATCTATTTCCTAAATCCCAGATTATGCCAGCTCATTCAAATTCTGATTCAACCACTGCCATTATGCTTGGCTTATATGGCTGGATGCCAATAACCTACCTAGTGGGATTCTAAAACATGCCTATTCTTCCTACCTGTTTCAACCCTTACTTTGTCTTTGTCTTCTGAATTCACATCTACCCTCTCCCACTAGAAACTGGTCCTTTGCCTGTGACCTGTCTTGTACTTTATCTTCTCTGTCCCACTGGACTGAGCTAGTTCCTCCCTTTAGCTCCATAGGAATTCATAAAAGTATTACTCAAAGTATAAAAATTCAAGTAAGGGGTTATGAACTGTAAAGTGTAAATTCTATTCCCCACCAATGAAAATTTTGGCTCATTTTAAAGGCAAAGATCATGCATTCATAGATCTAATAATAATAAATAATTTAACCATTAATAATAACAAATCATTTAACCTGATCTACTCTTTTTACAGATAAGGAAACTGACACTCTAAATCAAGACCAATAGTAAATTACAGAGCAGACCTTCAAATCCAGGTCATGACTCCAAATCCAACATATGTTCTACCATACCAGGGTTTATTAACCTTTTTTCTGTATGAGACCCCAATTTCTTTGGTTGTCTGGTGAAGCCCATAGACCCCTTCTCAGAATAATATTTTTATGTGTACAAAATAAAACAGAATTACAAAGGAAAGAATTATATTGAAATAAAGATGTAGATTTTTTCCATTCCAAATTCATGGACCCCTGTACTCTACCATGCATGCTATCATTTTAGAAATCTCTGTATCCCCAACATCTCATAGAATACCTTTCATTCAGTAGGTGCTTGATAAATTTTGAATGATGACTGTTAATGAATGGTATTTAATACACATTGCCTTGGGTATTTAATGATTATTGAATCAAATACTAAACATATTTACACAAGTAATTTCTCCAAAGCCTCAAATATTTTCCTCTTTCCTCTACAAAGTTTGCAGAAGTATGAAACCTTCCTCCCTCTTTCCTTCTGATGGTTTATTCTGGTTGTCTTAAGTAACAATTCAACTCAATAAATATTTGTTAACTATCTGTTACAGGCAAGGCACTGTAATAATCACTTATAAAGATAAACATGAAACTGCCTGGCTTCAAATAACATATATTCTATTAGAGGTTCACAAATAACTAAGTCAAAGGTAATTTGAGAAAAGTGGTAGGATTCTGGGAAGGGCACATGGAGGTAGCATCTGTACTGAGAGTCTTAGAGGCTGAGTTGAAGAGAGAATACAATCTAAGCATGGAGGTCAGTTCTAGGGAATGAATGATAGAGGGGGAGGGAGTACCAAATAATGCTAAGTTTCTATTCTCCTTTCTTCCAAAATTCTCAGCATCTCCCTGTCCATGATTACAGAAGAAGCAACTTTAAATCTATGATCCTATGATCCCTGCCCTCAAAATGAGCCAAAATTGGGGGTGGCTAGGTGGTGCCGTGGATAGAGAGCACCAGCCCTGGAATCAGGAGTACCCAAGTTCAAATCCGGCCTCAGACACTTAATTACATAGCTATGTGGTCTTGGGCAATCCACTTAACTCCATTGCCTTGCCAAAAAAACTAAAAACAAAAAAGAGCCAAAATTTTCCTTGGTAGGAATGTTCCCTCCACTTTACATATCATAATCCCTTACCTGAGCTTTTACACCTTACATGTTTTCATGAGATACTAAGGAGCTAAAGGGAGGAACCCAACCACAGTTAATTCCTCCAACCTATATACATACTCCCATTCTCTTCCAACATTTCTAGAAGTTACATATCTCTCCCCCAGGTCTTCAGTCTCTTCCATTCCAATAGAATCTTCTCATTTACATTGAAACATCTCAGAACCCTCAGTTAAAAACAAAAATAAACAAAGAAAAAAATAACAGAACTCTTCTATACCATGACTTTCATCTTTTTTCTCTTCACTGATAAATGTGGAAATAGAAAAAATTCATTACATTCAATGCCTCTGCTTACTCATTGCACAGCTTTCTTCTTTCTTTTGCAATCTAGATTTTGCCCCCATTATTTTAATGAAATATAAGGTTGTTAACAACTTTCAAATGTCAGTGCTCCTCTTCCCTGGAATTCCTGAAATATTTTATAGCCTTCCTGTTCTGTCATTCCCTAGTCAGTATACCCGTGTTTATTTATTGTCTCTAGGATTAAAAAGTATTTACTTCTGTTTAATTTTTCAAAGCTTTTTATGACTGGATACCAACATACTTTTTACTCTTTAGACATTTTTCTGAGTTCAAGTTGCATATCCGGCATGTCTTGGCTATGTGATCTTGTATGATTCAGCTAGCCTCTCAATGCTCTAAGTAAATTACAGGACAAGGTTCACAAAGACGATGCTTAATAAATACTTGTTCATTGACATATGTTGCAGAAAAGGCTGACCTAGAGTAATGAAGGAAGTTTTCTTATCTAGGAGTTTCCTATATTAATGAAATAAAAAGTCTAGTCCTTATCTCTATCCTCATCCTACCCTGTAGGTCTAGCCAAACTGGTCTTCTTACTGTTTCTCATACATGATGCTTCAAATTTTGTCTTCTTGCCTTTGTACTTGTTGAACTCATACTTTCCCTCCTTGGCTCTATTGCACAGAAGACCCTCATTTCCTTCAAGAAAAAGCTAATTTTTACATGAAGTCTTTCTTGATGTCCCTCAAAAGCTAATGCTTTCCTTCCCTAAACTGCCAGTTACTTAATCTCTACATAGCTAAGTCTATCTTTCCATCTACCCTCGACCCTCCCACCCACCCACCCACCCCTCCATCTATCTATCCATCTATCCATCTATCTATCTATCTATCTATCTATCTATCTATCTATCTATCTATCCATCCATCCATCCACACATATACACATATGTATGTAATATCTTCCCTGACAGAATATTAACTACTTGAATACAGGAATTGTTTCATTTTTGTTTGTGTCCCCAGCACCTAATAAGTGTCTGGGACAATCATAAGCATTTTACTATACATTAGTGGATTGGCTTCAAAATCACCACACACTTCTTTGCTTTATTTCTTCCCCAGGGGTCTGTCACTGACTCTCCTATATATACCCTCATTAATTTAATTCCCTCTCAAAGTTTTATATCACTAACAACCACCACTAAGCAAATGAATCTCAAATTCATAACTCTGACCTTTTTTTCTGACTTTTAACCCATCTTTTCAACTGCCTATATGCCATCTCCACTTGGATGTCTCCTGGCCATCTCAAGATCAATAAGTCTAAAACCAAGGTCATTATCTTTCACGCCAAACCTACTCCTTCTTCTGATTTTATTTATTCTCTCTGTGAAGTCACTTTACAGCCAATATACCATTTTCTTACTCTTGGTATTATCCTTGACTCTTCCCTGTCATTTCTCATACCCAATCAGTATCAAAGTATTGTCAAAAACAACTCAGCAATAATATTTTTCCTTTGGTAAAAGAGAGGGTTAAATCTGGGGTTGTGAGGGAAATGATTACTATGTAAAGAAAAAGATGTCAATAAGACAAAATTTGAAAATAAATAGCTCAGAACACTAGTAATTAGAGAACTGCAAATTAAAGTACATCCTAAGTTACCCATCAGATTGGCAAAGATGATAAAAAAAGAAAACTTACAAATGGTTGAGAAGCTATAAGAAAATAGGTTCCCTAATACACTGTTGGTAGAGTTGCTATTAGAATTGGACTAGTGATTCTGAAAAACAATTTGAAATTGTGCCCCAATTGCTCCTTGACCCAACATTACTAACACTAGACTTATACCCTAAGGAGATCAAAAAAGAGGAAAAAGGTCCATATGCACTATTTATAGAAGTTCTTCTTGAAGGGGCAGCTAGGTGGCACAGTGGCTAGAGCACCAGCCCTGGAGTCAGGAGGATCTGAGTTCAAATTTGCCTCAGACACTTAATAATTATCCAGGTGTGTAACCCTGGGCAAGTCACTTAACCCCACTGCCTTGCAAAAAAACAAAAAAAAAAGTTCTTCTCAGTGACAATGAACTGGAAACTAAGGGAGTAATCAATAGGCCACATCAACTGGGAAATAGTTAAGTAAATTATAGTACATGAATATAATGGAGGAGTACTGTTTCCAATTAATAGCACTGAAGAAATGATGAAAGGAACTGTTTTAGAGAAACCTGGGAAGACTTGTATGAATTGATACACAGTGAAGTTAGTGGAACTGGGAGAATAATTTATACAATTAGAGCATTATAAAGACAATTTAAAAAATTCTAAGAATGTTGATTAATGCAATGACCAATCATGATTCCACAAGACTCATGATAAAGCTTGCTACCCACATCCTGATAAAGAGGTGCTAGACTCACTTTGGTGGGGGGGCAGAATGAGATACAGCCAATATGGAAATTTGTTTTTCTTGATTATGCATATCTGTTTCCTTTTTCTTGTAAGTTTAGGGTGCATGGGATGGAAAAAGAATACTTATTAATTAAAAATGAAAATGAAATGGAAATCAGTGTCATCTCTAACTTGATCTACCTCTCACTACTCTTATTGCCTCAGTTCCATTATAGGTACTCATCACTACTGACTTGGGCTATCATAAAAATATTATAACAGATCTTTCCATCTCAACTCTCTTTTCCTTACTGTTCATTCTTTTACTTTTCTATCAGAATAATTTTCTTCTAGAGGCAGCTAGGTGGCGCAGTGGATAAAGCACCGGGCCTAGAGTCAGGAGTACCTGGGTTCAAATCTGGTCTCAGACACTTAATAATTACCTAGCTGTGTGGCCTTGGGCAAGCCGCTTAACCCCATTTGCCTTGCAAAAAACCTGAAAAAAATAAAAGAATAATTTTCTTCTTTTACTCATAGATCTGGATCATTTTTATGTTCAAACATTCAGTTATTCTCCTTTGGCCCTCTATGACCAACTAAAGGAAGTTGAAAATCTTCTTGCCTTATGCTCTAGACTCTCCACAGTTTGGCACTACACAAACTTTTAAGACTTGCATAATTTTATTCACTTCCATTACTGTTACTGTCTATTTGGTATGTGCCACTTCTTCCTTCCCCTCCTTCCTATGTGCTACATTTTCCTGTCATTGTTTAAGCTATTTCTACTTCTAGAATGTCTACCCCACTTCCCTTTTCCTGTTGAATTTCTACTGTTCTTTAAAGTCTAACTCAAAAGTTACCTGCTTCACAAAACCTTTTCTAATTCTCCTCTATGGGGACGCCTTATCTAGCAATTTGTTTTGTAAATTTCTAATTATCTATGTTTGTCTTATCTCACTATTAGACTGTAACTACAGGAAGGCAATGGTTATGTTTTATCTATATTTCCTAGTTCACTAAACACAGTATTCACTGTACAATAGTCACTGAATTAATGAAGGACAGAAGTATCTGCACTCTGACCCCTATTCCATGAACTGGGTAATTGAAGTAAGACCCTCCCACTTTCAAATTCCTAGAGAAAGGAAGGTTAATGAGAAGTTTAGAAGATATGTGAGGTGTTTGGAAGGTTTTTGAAGAACAAAGATTCCAAGGTACAGAGGGATATTGTTACATAGGATGAATGTTAGCATCACAGAGTAACATCAAAAGGAGGAGCAGGTTTGGAATGAAAGGTGAGTTTGGTTTTGGACTTAAGTTTGAGATTCCTAGAGGACATCCAAGGGTAGAACATGGTGCAGTGAGGAGAGAGATGAGGATTAGAGAGGGTAAAAAAGAGAAATGATATAACAAGATTTGTTTCCCTTCTTCCCATTCCCAACTCATGATTCCTCTTTATCCTTGCTGCTTCTAACCAACTGGGCACTGAAGTAGAATAAAAGCTTCCATTGGAGGCTTTCAGTTGGAGATGGAGGCTGAGGGAGGAAAAAGAGCAGAAAGGATTTTCTTCTCTTCTCTCTTCTATTTCTTCTTTCTTCTCTTCTTTTCTTCCTTACTGTCACAACCAACCAGTGTGAGTATACATGTTGAGGAGTGATGAATATATTGAAACAGTCATAATAGCAAGTGTGTACGTGTTAAGAAATAGCAAATATTTGAGAATTAACTCTGTCATGTGTTTCCACGTTTCCACAGGTTTATTCTGTCAAATAAGGAGATCCAGCAAAATTTCCTTTCCAGGAAAAAGGATGATTTCACTTTGATGGACTTTGTACTGATAGTTTTTGATAACACAGGGCTTTATCTTTTGGAGTTAATCTACCCCTCCTCCCATGGCCGTGTTTTTACAGGAGAGATTAGTGTTATGGTAAGGTGATCAAGACAAAGAAATATTGTGAACTAGGAAAGCTAAGAAGCTGCACAACAGAAGAGTAATTTTCAACCTACATTACATTATAAAAATACATTAAAAAGAGCTATTTGAGCAAGAAAAAAATGACTTGCTATCTACTCTGATACAAATGAGTGGTTAAATTGGGGCATCCAATTAGTAAAGAGAAAAAAAAAGGAAAGAAAAGGAACAAGAAAAATATCTGGCTGAAATATTGAGTTAAGAAAAGTCTCCTCCAAATATAAAAGCTCACAAAATAGAAAATGCTATTATAAAAGCTTTGATACATATTTACCTTAATTATATTTATAGGAAATCAGTTTTGAGAAAAAAGTTAAAAGATAAGAGGAAGAGAGGAAAAACTGAAAAGAGATAATGAGTCTACTTGGAAAAAGGAAAAATAAACATTACCTCTTGACAATCAATAAATTTTCACAAATATTAATACTGAACCTTAGTTTAAAGACTAGCTGTAGACATTTCAACAATACAACAAACTGTTTATACTTAGTTTATTATATAGTGAAACCTTTATATTAGGGTGGGGGGTTATGTTCAGTGAGAATTTATCTATTATTGTAGATAATAGGTAAATATTTATAGTCATTACATTTATTAACTGCTCTGGATTGTCAAAGTTTTCCTTGTGGTTAAAGATATTAATAACATTTAATAAATGGAAACTGTGGTTAAAACTACTGGTCATCTCTAACTTATATAGGCAAACTGTTGAAAATTAGCCATTAACACAAAAGATTTGCTTATGTATTGAAAGATACCTTAACCTCCCGAAGATTCATGCATTCCTCCCAGGAATAAAACTTTCTTTTCATCCTAAGAAAGAAGAAAGGAACAACAGTGTATTTAGTGAGAACAACTACCTATGCTTCATAAAAATCAGGGGTTTTCACTACAAACTGGAAAAAGCTGACTATACTTTCCCTGTTCTACCTGATTATATGCAACTAAGGTTAAATGAAACTAAAATGAAATGGAACTTAAAAGTTAATGAAAATCTGCAAAATTACCTGCTCTTAAATGGTATTGTATCTTAAGGTCTATCAATTAATTCTACTCCTGTGCCAACAAAGGACAAAGGAGATATAGAATGGTACAGTACAGTAACTGATCAAGGCAGAAGATTTAAATTCTTATTTCCATTCTGTCACTAAGTTGCTCTTTAACCTTGGGCAAAACATTTAAACCCCCAGAGCCCCAGCTTCCTTGTCTAAAGAGAAAAACTAGGGTATAGTAACTAAAACTTTGTCCTAGGATACCAACACCAAAGGGGAACACTTCCTTGTGTTTGAGTTCAACAACTGGCACTACACAGGGTCACAGGGTTCCCACCTCTCTCCTATTTCAATGTTGTGGTCTACACCTATACTATTTGCTTATTTCTATGAGCTGCTTGGGACTGACTGGCTGAAAGACTTCATTCATCCAAGGCAAATTGTTCTCCCTCTATATACACACCAACTGAATGTTCCCTGGCAATTTCCAGTGATGGTTCTACCCATCTGTGTCATGAGGGAGATGATCTCTCCAGCCCTTCCAACTCTTACCATCTCTTACTCCAATTCACTGGTAAAGATTTTGGCAAATCTTTAACAAATCAGATAATCTCAGAGAAAAAAAAATATGAAATCTGAATGCAGACCAAAGGAAACTATGTTCATTTTTTAAAACTTCTTTTATGTTTTTTCTTTCTCAAGGTTCCCCCCCTTTAGTTCCCCTAATTCATTCTAATTCTTCTTTCATAACATGACTAATATGGAAATGTTAAACATGATTGTATATATACTATCTATATCAGATTATTTGCAGTCATGGGAAAAAGGAGGGAAGAAGCTGGTAGAAAAATGATACTCAAAAGCTTACAAAAAGATAAATGTTGTAAACAATCTTTGCATGTATTTGAAAAAAATAACAGCAAAAAAATCCAAATCAGATAGTCAAAACATCTTTGATAGTTATAGGCATAAATTAATCTCTTCTTTATTAGGTCAATGTTACCAGGCTAACATATGATTATAAAGAAAACAGGATATCCTCAGAGTTATATGCTATAGTTTGGGTCTAAGAATAGTAGGCGAGACCTTCAAGTTTTGGGCAGCTAGTTGGCATATCGATAGAGCACTGGGTCTAGAAATAGAAAAACCTGAATTCAAATCTAGCCCCAGATACTTACTAGCTGTAAGATCCTGGACGAGTCACTAACTTTGCCTCAATTTCCTCACTCCATATCTTTGTCAAGAAGACCCCAAATGAGGTCACAAAGAGTTGGACACAACTGAATAACCAAACAGCAAAGGGTAGTATATTGATGAAAATGCCTCTCCTGTTTCTCCCCCAGGATGCCTTGTTGCTGTAGCCAAGCTATACTTCCTACATCATAGGAGGTATTTGCTGGTAGTTGGAGCTGGGTGGTAACAGGAACAGTGGGCCCATATTGGACAACGGCTCTGGTTGGAAAACTAGAAGCAGAAGGGTAAAAAGGAAGGTGTTGCTATTTCTAGGAACTTATTAGATAATTTCATGTCTCTTAGCTAGTTCTCTGTGTGGAGGTTGAGATTGTGTCTTACTAGACTACCAGCTCTTAGAGGATAGAGATCATATTTTATCTAAACTTCATAAATCCTCCAGCATGCATCTCAGACTCTGGCCAAAGTAGGTGCTTTTGGAATTATATTTTATTATTTTATTTATGTGATTGTGAGAAATGTAGGGTGTTGGTCTTCACAGGGTGCAGAGGGGAACCCTTAAGGAATCCATTACAAAAGGGGAATGGCCCAGCCAATCACAAGACTGGAGGAGTTTTCCTAATCCCATTCCAGGGATACCAAACCCTAAACTGATTCTCAACTGGTCAAGAGTGACCTAGAGATGTTGACCTAATGCTGAGTTTGTGCAATTAGGAAAATGAATATTAACCCATATACCCCCTGTGATGATTGGGGTTCATTAGCATATTATGTCTCAGATGATGTGGGGGGAAATCAAATTAGGGGCATGTCATGGAATGGGTGATCCTCTTAAGATTGTAACTCAAACTCTGAGAGCCTATGAACATCCAAGAGGGAGGGGAAAGAGTTTCTGAAGACCATAAATTACCTGACTTTGAAGACAAATTCGTGCTTCACCCCCTAGGTGAAGTACCCATACCTTGAAGGTGTATCTTGCAAGGTTCGTGAATAAAATGTACAATTTTTCCTCACTCTAGCAGATTTTTCTTTTCATTCATTTATGTTTTACTTTTCATTCATTTATAACAATTTGGGTGCTTGTGCCAGGATCTTCAGAAGCCCCTCAAGGAAGCCCCAGAAGAGACTGGAGGGAAGGAGCCTCATAGCTTGATTTCAAGCCAGATGCTTGTTTCTTTTCCGGGGTTCCCTCGGGTGGATCTCTGAATGGACCTGAAACCCTGCCATTGACTGGGAGAGTGATGGAAAATTGTGGAAATGACCCAGAAAGATAGGGAAACTTTGGTTTTATCTTTCTAGGCTGATTCTAGACAATTCCAGGAAAGGAAATCCTATATGGGAGGCCAGGGGTCGAAAAGGCACCTCAGGGAGGGGAGGAAGAGACCCCCCCCCCCCCATCCAATACCCAAGCAGAGGCCTTTGGGTAGGAATGAGCTAGCTGAGACAGCGAGATTGCTGTCCAGGGTACAGAAAAGTTCAACAGATACTGCTATTCTGAATGGCCACAAATCCCCATCCAAAGACAGTCTGTCTGGGGGCCAAGGTTTGGGTCTGATGGAACAGTGAACCATAAGGTACCTTTAAATAAAGGGGAGGTGGAATATGCAGCATGCTGGATAAATGGGGACACTAAATTATGTCTAAGCAAGTTAGAAAGATGAAAAAGAAAGCATAGGTGGGATCCTCTGGCTGTTTCTAGAGAGCAGGCTAACAGCAGGGTCCAGGAGGAAAGGGAAAGTCTGGAGAGGAGAAAAAGAAATGCTTTCTAAATTAAGGAAGCCAACTGGATCCAATGCTCTGTGTGTTTGAATGTTCCCATGTGAATGTATATGTTCTATGTCTTGTCTAAGTGTCCCTTTTAGGGTCTGAGGACCCAGTTCAAATTTTAAGATAGGGTTAGTTGGGAGTTGGGCCCAGGAGTTTCAGAAGGTGGGGGAGAAGGAAGTAGTGTGCAGTGGCCCCCATGTGGAAGTCACCCCTTCCCTCACTGAGCCAGTGGTAGCTGTGCAAGGTGTGTAGAGTTAAGGGAAGGGAGGGGGATTCGTAAAGAGAAAAAGCTGTGGTTTGGGGAGAGTTTAAAAGAGTTTAAGAGAAGGGAAGGATTGAGAAGTTCTAGGAGGGCAGATTTTTTTATCCTTACGAGTGTCTGGGAAAGATTCCATGCTTTCTCCCTGAATTTTGGGAACTTTGTATAGTGGCTTACCAATCATTCTAAGAGGAGAAGGAAGTGGTTGTGCAGCGGCCTCCACGTGGAAATCAACCCCTCCCTCACCCGGTGGTAGTGGGGTATTTCCCTAGGTGTACAGAGTTAAGAAAGGGGAGGGGGAATTCTTAAAGGAAAAAAAAGCAAGTTGTGCTTTGGGGAAAGAGTTTAGAAGTTCAAGAGAAAAAAGAACCTTTAAGGGAAAGAGTGAAAAGTTACAGGAGGAAAGATTTCCTATTTTTTTTTTTTTAGGTTTTTGCAAGGCAAATGGGGTTAAGTGGCTTGCCCAAAGCCACGTGGCTAGGTAATTATTAAGTATCTGAGATCAGATTTGAACCCAGGTGCTCCTGACTCCAGGGCTGGTGCTTTATCCACTGTGCCACCTAGCTGCCCCTAGATTTCCTGTTCTTATGCTTTCTCCCTGGGTTGGGGGAAGGGGTGGTGGGTTGAACACATAGTGGTCTTGATCCCATCCCCCATCTGGTTAAGACTTGAACCCTAGACCCAGTCTACCTAAGTGCCCCACCCACCCGTGGAGGGAGTGGGGGAGAAACATGTGACCTCAAGTGCTTAAGCCTTAAAGGGAAAGATCCTTCCACAGGTGGATTGTGTTATTGGGAAAGAAAAAAAGTATCTAAGATCCAGGAGTTAAGAGACTCCTTTATTGGAAGGAAATCACATTTAATGAATATCTGCTGTCCATGTGGCCTGACACGTGGCCTGAGTGACGACTCGCATTGTTTCTAAAGTTTCTGAACTAGAGTTTTGGGAAGCACACTGAGGGATGCTAGTGTTGTAACATTCGGACAAAGTTTGTACAGAATGGAAGGAATTAAATAACCTAGATTGTTAAATTAGTTTGGGATTAAACTATTTTAAAACTATTGTAACTTTTGCAAGGAGTTATGTGGTTTGGGATTTTAAACTTTATTGTAACACCTTTGGGTTAAAGAAAAGTGTTACTAAGAGGAGAAATACCTAGGTTATCAGGGATGTTTACTGATTTCTTTTGGGGAAAAGCTATAATTGGTTTTAATGTTGAGTTTAATACTAACAATTGTATTTTTATTTTGGATAGAGCTTTGGGAATGTGAGTGCTGGATTCTCTGTATAATGTACTCTAACGTTTTTATCAAACTTAACTGTTGGGAAGTTAGTTGAGTTGGAATAACATTGGGGTTTTAAATGTGTCTTATGTAGGAGATTGGATTCTCTAAGAATTTGGGTAAAGAGACAAAAGTGTAAAGAACATGGGATATTCATTTTGCTCTTGTTCTAAGGGAAATGAGATGTTTAAATAAGAATCTTAATGTTTAATGTATGTTAACAATGCATGCTTAATTTTAAAGAAGTCAAGAATGTGAACTTCTCTCTTGGTAACTGCAGGCAGCTGATGGGGGGGGCTCTGAACAAGGTGCAATTGTGGGCCCTATTGTAATGTAACTTATTAATGAATAAGATCTTTTTATCAGTTATGTGATATTCTTTTGTAAGTGCAAAGAGATTATATTTGCACTATTTAGTTATCTATTGTGGATATGTTATTTAAATGCTGTATTGTTAAAGCCTGCAATTAATGTGATTGCTTTGAAGGGCAATAAGGAAAATATGAAAAAGTATAAACCTTTCTGGGATAGATCTATGGGTTCATGTATAATGTAATAATGGAGGGATTGCTTTGTACAATCTAGTAATTTCTGCGTTACTGTTACTCTTATTGCTGTCCTGTTATAATGAAATTAATAACGCATGTTGGAAATTTAAGGCTACCTAAGATGTGTTAATGGTTTTAAAGAATTCTGAAAAGTAATTTGTATGTTAGGGGGCGGCTAGGTGGTTCAGTGGATAGAGCACCAGCCCTGGAGTCAGGAGACCTGGGTTCAGGTCTGGCCTGGATACTTGGTGATTGCTTAGCTGTGTGACCTTGGACAAGTCACTTAACCCAATTGCCTTGGGGAAATATAACCATTTTTATGTTAAGGATGGCTAGTAGGTAAAAAAGGTTTATGTATAGAAGTTTCTAGTTATGTATGTGAATTGGGAATATTTTGGATCTATATATGTATATTCCAAAGCAGTGGTTGTTGGCTTTGAAGTAAAAGTAAAAGTACTATATAATATAGGAAATATAAACACAAGATACTTTGATGTTTCTCTGTGCAATCACCTGGAAAAAGGAGGCATTTATTTGTTGTAAGATACAACAGGCTAGAAGGAGGTTTCTCTAGCCAAGGGGAATCTGATAAGTCATCTTCATATAGAGATGGAGTAGATATGATTTCAGACAAAGGGATGTCTCTAGTAAGAGGTAGGAGAGGCCTGTAGGGCCAGTCATAGTTAGAATACCAGGTTTTAGGCAAAGACTCAGGAAGGATAGTCAAGGTAGGGGTTTCATTAATTGGGGCTCGATTAAGATTATAATTGGAATTTAGTGAATTGCATTCACTGAAAATTTCAACTATGCAGGACTTTTAATTTTCTCTTATGTCAGATACCAGGATGGTCAACAAAAAGCTACTGCGTAAATGCCATGTTCTTGGAGCCAAGGAAGCCAATGGGCTTCAGGTGACAGGGATGGGCAGCGGAAGGAGTAGCTTCTCAGTATGGCTGAGGTTGAACCCCTTTGACTTAATTCCCCAAAATGACACGTGGATAATGTCTCACCTGGAAGAATAAATCTGGCCTAAGACATTTAAGCATGTGACCTCTGCCTGGACACTGACATTCCTTTAATGTCCTGGAAAGTTTTAGATCAATTAGATCTAATAGCCAGAGGTGGGTTAGGTATCTGGCTCTGACACCTACTATCAGCTACATGCTAAGATAGGAATTAAGTTTCCTTAGTTTTTGTATTAGAGAGGATATTTAGGTAAGAAGAATGAGAATTTCTATCCTAACAGGAAAAGGAAAATATGGGAATATCTGGGAAAAAGAAATTCATTTTGGTTAAGGAATTGCTGTTGTAATGAGAACAAAGGTTAAAATTGTTTTATTTTAAGCCAAACTCCCAATGAGAATGATCACATTGACTCAAGCTTGTGAGTTTGCTCATGTAGTAAAATACTAATGGAAGTTTGTCTTAAAAGTGAACTATATGGGGCAGCTAGGTGGTGCAGTGGATAGAGCACTGGCCTTGGAGTCAGGAGTACCTGGGTTCAAATCTGGCTTCAGACATTTAATAATCACCTAGCTGTGTGGCCTTGGGCAAGCCACTTAACCTCATTGCCTTGCAAAAAAATAAAACTAAAAAAAAAGTGAACTATGTGTATCAATAAGGCAAAATGTAAATTGTAATAAGTTCCAGAATGTGATGGAAGCATGTGTTTTGATCTGAATAAGATGTTAAGCAGGTTCTCTACTAGAAGACAAGGTCAAGGAGTCAGAGGTGGAGAGGACTTTTTGGAACAGATTCAGAAGCTGCCGAAGGACATTGGATGCCTCCAAGGGAGAAGAGAAGAGAGGAGAGACACTAGACCAGTTATCTCCACCATCTCTCAGTGATGTGTAATTGTTTATCTGTAACTTCCCCTTGACTCTGTAAGTGTGACACCCCTACTTGTGCCCTTCTATTTGTGGAAAGGCGGGGAGGCAGAGTTTAAACGTTCTCCATTGAGAAGGAAAGAGGGAGATTATTGGGTGACATTATTATAGCTATGTGAGTCTGTATACAGAATGAGTCCTATCTCTGATGTAGACAACAGGGTGTTAGTAAAGGTGGTAGTATAGTCTAGCTGGCAAAAGTCAATGCCAAGTCTTTTGGTGTGGCTGTTGGACTTGCCATACATAGTTCACAGCAGTTTGAGAATTGGCCTTGGGTACCCCTGGGTCTGGCCTAGATTCTCAGTCCCTGCTCAGAGGTGCACAGTGGCACATTCTGATACAGAGGAGAGAGATACCAGTGGCATGTGACTGAGTCAGTTCAGGGTGACTATTGGTTATAAGTGACTGGCCCTTAGGATATTTGCCTGGAGAATAGCAAATGTCTGGACATATATTCAGGTGGCCTCAGACTCAACTGGATCCCTTGCAGAGATGTGCAAAGTGGGTCATTCGTTAAGGGAAACTGATTATGAGTTAGTATGGATTTGCAAGGAAAGTACTGAAATGGCCATTTGCAAGAAAGATAATTTAAGGAACATCATTAGGTATATTAGCTATTCTTCTTAGGGTTGATCCAGTGGCACAAAATCAGGAATTTGGTTTGGATTTTGGAGCCAGGAAGACCTTTCTAAATACATTGGTATAGGGATGGCTAGGTGGCATAGTGGATAAAGCACCAGCCTTGGAGTCAGGAGTACCTAAGTTCAAATCTGGTCTCAGACACTTAATAATTACCTAGCTGTGTGGCCTTGGGCAAGCCACTTAACCCCATTTGCCTTGCAAAAAAAAATACATTGGTATAAAAACTTGCAGTGGAAGGAAGTACAGCAACTTGGGAAATGTACCTATTACTATGATGATTATATGGCCTATTGTCCAAAGAGTCGGTCAGGGACTTATCTAGACTTAAGGGTCTACTACCTGGGCATAGGAGTTGGGGCTATGGAACCCTAATTTACATCCTGAATAGACTAATAAGACTCCAAGCCAAGGAAGAGTAGGAAGAGTCTGATGAAGATATGGGATTTGGTCTGTTTTATTAGCCCACAGGATAAAACTATTTTGCCAGTTTATTTGCAGAACAAAGAATTACTTGACTTTGAAGACTAATTCGTGCCTCAAGCCTAGTCGTGAGGTACCCATATATTGTAAGATGTTATCTTGCAAGGTTTGTGAATAAAATGTACAATTTTCTCTCTAGCAGGTTTTTCTTTTCATTCATTTATAACAGTGATGTTTATAGAAAAAAAAAATCAGATGTGGGACTTCCTACTTTATATAAAACTAAGCCTCCCCCACCCTTCTTCAATCTCTCAACTTTCTTATGATTGTAGAAATAAAATTGAAAGGTCATAGAGATGAGAAAACCACATACAGAAAAGAAAACTGAGGCAGGAAGGGGTTAAATTGACCAGTCACTAAGTTTCTAAGGCTGAATTTTAACTGACTTCCTGATTCCAAATCCACTGTTCTACCTAGCTTCCTTATAGCTAGTAAGTTGATATTCAGGCCCCCAAGATTGTATGCCTATCTATCTTAGTAGCTTAATGCACAGTTATATTTCAAAAGCAAAATTTAGAAATTATAACCTTAATGGAGCCCCAATTAATGAAACCCCTACCTTGACTATCCTTCCTGGGTCTTTGCCTAAAACCTGGTATTCTAACTATGACTGGTCCTACAGGCCTGTCTCCTACCACTTACTAGAGACATCCCTTTGTCTGAAATCATATCTACTCCATCTCTATATGAAGATGACTTATCAGATTGCCCTTGGCTAGAGAAACCTCCTTTTAGCCTGTTGTATCTTACAACAAATAAATGCCTCCTTTGTCCAGGTGATTGCACAGAGAAACATCAAATTATCTTGTGTTTATATTTCCTATACTATATAGTGCTTTTACTTCTTAATTCCTTCCATTTTGTACAAATTTTGTCAGAATATTACAACACTAGTATCTCTCTTTTAAAACCCTCAGCATGCTTCCCAAAACTCCATGGGTGGGTGGGGCACTTAGGTAGACTCAGTAGGGTCCAAGTCTTAACCAGATGGTGGTTGGGATTGAGATTACCATGTGTCCAACCCACCACCCCTTCCCCCTACCCAGGGAGAAAGCATGGGATCTTTCCCAGACATTCGTAAGGATAAAAAATCTATCCTCCTAGAACTTCACAATCCTTCCCTTCTCTTAAACTCTTCTAAACTCTCCCCAAACCATAGCTTTTTCTCTTTAAGAATCCCCCTCCCTATTAGAAAGAAGCAAATTACCAGCATAAATACATCAGCATTAGGTGTCTTTTTGCTCCAAGTTTACTATGCAATCATCCCTCTGTCCACATGTGCTACTATAAAAAGAGAACAGGAGTGGAGCCAGAAGCAACCTGCATTCAAATGATAGCTAGTACTACCATTTAATCCATAACCTGAGGTAAGTAAACTAATATCAGTAAGTCTAGGTTTTCAAATTCTGTAAAATCACTCTAATTCTACTCAGGTGAAATCCCACACTTCTCTCATCTCTTGTCTTCCCTCTGATTCACCTCCAATTTATCTTATAAATATCTCCCATGTATTGTCTCTCATTAAATGAATCTCTGACACACAGCAGGCACCAACAAGATCTGTATAGCCCCAGATGTGTTTTTTTTTCAATAATAATGCATGACTGTGAAAGTTGGATTATAAGGAAAGTTGAGCACCACAAAATTGACACTTTCATATTGTGGTTCCAAAAAAGACTTCTGGGAGCTCCTTGGACAACAAGGAGATCAAATCCATCAACACTTAAGGAAATTAATTCAGACTATTGGATGGAAGGACAAATATTGCAACTGAGGCTTAAATGCATGGCCAAAAAAGAAGACAGGACTCTGGACAAGAGCTAATTTTGAAAAGATTGAAAACAAGGAAAAGGGGAAGAAATGGATAATATCAAGGAAGCAATAATAATGAGCTTAGTCAGACTTCAAGTGATAGTGGAAGAGAGAAGGCTCTGAGGTGCTATGGTGTATGGAGTCACGAATAGTCAGACACGAATGAACAAATGTGTGACAATAAACACAGCAAATACATAGAGTATTAAGGTTTGCAAAATGCTTCACAAATATATCATTTGATCCTCACAACAACTTTGGGAAGGAGGTGCTATTATTATCTTCATTTTATAGATAAGGAAATTGTTGGCAGTTTGCGCAGGGTCACACCTCCAGCTAAGGCTGAATCTGAATTCAAGTATGACTTATTTCTGGAGTCCAGCCTATACCACTTACTGCTTGCCTGATCTCTATGTCTTGGATCTCTATGCCATTCCTGCTGGGTGGAAGGTCTTTTCCTTGTCTCTCTACCTATTAAACTCTTCCTGATCTTTCAAAGACCTCCTGAAATTCCACCTCCTTTACAATGGCTGAGTTTTCTCCCTCCTCTGAAATGTTGCATAATTTTATATGAGCTAAGTTAGTCTTGAGGTCTACTCAAGTTAAATTTGGGAAGGTATTGTAGCCAGCAATGATGGATATTTTCAACTACCATCCCTAATGAAGACCAGTCATGGAAAAGTTGAAATGGCTAAGTATGGAAGGGTTGTAATAAATACATATATAAAATATGTGATAATAAACAATATTGCAAAATCAAAAAAACAAGGAATCTCCCCTCCCTTACCTTAACTCTACACACCTTGCACAGCTACCACTGGCTCAGTGAGGGAAGAGCTGACTTCCACATGAGGGCCGCTGCTGCACACTACTTCCTTCTCCCCCACCTTCTGAAACTCCTGGGCCCAACTCCCAGAGGTTAGCACCCTCTTTTAAAACTTGAGCTGGGTCCTCAGACCCTAAAAGAGACACTTACATAAGACAAGACATAGAAAAAATACACACACTCCCGTGGGAACATTCAAACTCACTCACACAGCATTGGATCCAATTGGCTTCCTTAATTTAGAAAGCATTTCTTTTTCTCCTCTCTCCAGACCTTCCCTTCCCTCCTGGGCCCCGCTGTCAGCCTCCTCTCTAGGAGCAGCCAGAGGATCCCACTGATGCTTTTTTATCTTTTTCTAACTTGCTTAGAAATAATTTAGCATCCCCAATTATCCAGCATGCTGCATATTCCACTTCTTTATTTAAAGGTATCTTATGGTTCCCTGCTCCATCAGACCCAAACCTTGGCCCCCAGACTGTTTTTGGATGGGGATTTGTGCCATTCAGAATAGCAGTATCTGTTGAACTTTTTTCTTTACCCTAGACAGCATCCTCACTGTCCCAGCTAGCTCATTCCTACCCAAAGGCCTCTGCTTGGGTATTGGATGGGGGGGGGTCTCTTCCTCCCCTCCCTGAGGTGCCTTTTCGACCCCTGGCCTCCCATATAGGATTTCCTTTCCTGGAATTGTCTAGAATCAGCCTGGAAAGATAAAACCAAAGTTTCCCTATCTTTCTGGGTCATTTCCACAATTTTCCATCACTCTCCCAGTCAATGGCAGGGTTTCAGGTCCATTCAGAGATCCACCCGAGGGAACCCCGGAAAAGAAACAAGCATCTGGCTTGAAATCAAGCTATGAGGCTCCTTCCCTCCAGTCTCTTCTGGGGCTTCCTTGAGGGGCTTCTGAAGATCCTGGCACGAGCACCCAAATTGTTATAAATGAATGAAAAGAAAAACATAAATGAATGAAAAGAAAAACCTGCTAGAGTGAGAGAAAATTGTACATTTTATTCACGAACCTTGCAAGATACACCTTCAAGTTATGGGTACTTCACCTAGGGGTGAAGCATAAATTTGTCTTCAAAGTCAGGTAATTTATGGTCTTCAGAAAGTCTTTCCTCTCCCTCTTGGATGTTCATAGGCTCTCAGAGTTTGAGTTACAATCTTAAGAGGTCCACCCATTCCATGACATGCCCCTAATTTGATCCCCCCCCCACATCATCTGAGGCATGATATGCTAATAAACCTAATCATCACAGGGGGTGTGTGTGGGTTAATATTCAATTACCTAATTGTGCAAACTTAGTAGCCTTAGGTCAACATCTCTAAGTTACTCTTGACCAGTTGAGAATCAGTTTGGGGTTTAGTATCCTTGGAATAGGATTAGGAAAACTCCTCCAGTCTTGTGATTGGCTGGGCCATTCCTCTTTTGTAATGGATTCCCTAAGGGCTCCCCTCTGCACCCTGTGAAGACCAACACCCTACATTTCTCACAGAAAGAAGGAATGAAAGAAAGCAGTGTTGCCCTGAGCATCTTCCCCTCACACATTGATTTCTTTTTCTGACTTGGTAAAAGAGGTCTTTCTTTCCCTCATTTCTTACCTAGTCTTTATTACTGAATGGATATTGCCTCAAGCAAACTGAGACCTAGGAAAGACCTTAGAATGGCCAAGGTCTCACATTGTATCCAGGACCATCTTTAATTGTCCTGATCCACATCTATCCACTAGACCAAGAGGCTGGTGAATTTGCTTGGCCCTCCCTCACTTATTTCCAATTCACTTGCATCATTGGCACTGCCTTCCTGACTGACCTCAAGGTCCTCTTTGAGAATGAAGGACAAACAACAACAATAAGCATTCTTCTTTCTATTATAATAGATGGGAAAACTGAAACTGAGAAGTTCTTGGGGTGGTAAAATCACTAATCTAGAGCTGGACTTTAAAAGCCATTAATTTCAATTCTCATTTTGTCCATAAGGAAATAAGCTCAGAGGATCTGTCTAAGGTCATACAGTTAAATATCAGTAAACAGAATTTCAACCTACATATTCCTGATATTCAACCAACATATTCCACATGTTCCTGTCTAGCATCCAAGTCACTGCATTTAAAAATGTTGTTCAGATGGGAAAGTGATCCAACTTTAATTGGATAACTTATTTTAATTTTAATTAAATATATAATTTTAATTTTAATATAGATTGATGACTAAAATCATATATCTTAAATCATAAAAGAAAAACTAAGCAATGTTTGCTAACATGATCTTATAGGATGAAAAATATAAATTTGAGTATCTGACAAGATTATACTTTCTTCTTTGATGGTAGTAATACTGTCATTTAGTTAGCATATCTAATCCTGGCTTATGTGAAAAAAAACAAAGTTTACTTTTGGAATGAAATTTAGTTATAATTATACCTAAAGGAAAAATTACTTGAGGTAAAAGAAGGAATATCAAAACTTGACTAGAAAAATTTCCACAATGTTGAGTGCACTCTAAAACTTAAAAACTATCATTATCTCCCTCAGTTTTACATCATCTTATTTTTCTCATCTTTCCTCCAACCCAAGGGTTCAGCCTTTTATTCAAAAAACTAAGGAATGGAGATATGTACTTAATAATGATAGCTATGATTTATATAGCAATTCATTGTTTATAAAATACTTTACAAATATCTTATTTTTATGCTTATAACAACTTTAGGAGGTAAGTAGTATTATTTTCCCCACTTTACATATAAGGAAATTGAGGTAGAAAGCAGATAAATGACCTGTCTATGGTCATAAACTAGAAAAGTTTATGCAGGAAATAGTCCATAGTCATTTGGCTGAATCCAGGTCCTACATTCTATCCACTGTGTCACATAGGTGTCCCAATATTAATCTTTACTTGAAGAAAAAAATTTTTAAAAAAAGGAAGGTAATAAAGAAATGTATTTGTGGTTGTAAGTCATATTGGAAATACCTACATCCCATAATAAAAGTAATGCTTAATATCTGCATAACACTTTAAAATATTTAAATAGTGATTTTTTAAAAATTGATCATCCCATGTGTTCATCAGAAATTCTCTACCACACAAGTACTTGTGGGATTATCCTGGTTTTGGATCTGAGGAAACTTGAGGTACAAAGAAGTTAAGCAAGGCTGTCCAAGGTCACTCAAGTAGCTAGTAGAAGAAGGAATACAACCCAAATCTCCTGGTTACTTTATTAAGGCTGCCTCAGTTGCCTCATGGAGAATGGAGATCATAACTATCCTACAATCTTCAAGGGGATCAAAGGAGAGCATGGAGGTTGGAACTCTAAGAAATCAGAAGGCACTAAACAGCATAGGATATTCTTAAGTCTAACTCACTAGCATCTCAAAATCAATTGTCATTTAATATATGAAGTCACTACTAAGGTTGTATCAGAGTGCTAACAATGAGAGCAGTCTAAAAGGGGAATGGGCTCCCTCACTGGAAGTCTTCAAGCAAAGGCTCGATGACCACTTCCTGATTATATTATAGGGTACAGATTGGACAAGATGATCTCTGGGGTACCTTCCTTCTCTGACAGTTTTATGATTCTCTTTCTGTGATCTAGTAGATACCTCCTATTTAAAATGTAGATGTCTTGCATGTATATATTGTTTGCATGTTATCTCTCCCATTAGCATGTGACTGTCTTGAGGGCATGGATTTTACTTTTCCCTTTCTTTGCATCCCTAGCTCTTTGCATCCCAAGATGTGCAAATTCTTCCCAGGATGCCTTGTTGCTTCAAGCCTCCTACACTATAGGAGGCAGTTGTTGGTAGTTGAACCTGGGTGGTAACAGGAATAGTCAGGAATAATGGGCCCATATGGGATAATGGTTCTGGCAGTAAAACTAGAAGCAGAAGAGTAAGAAGGAAGGAGGTGTTGCTATCCCCAGGACTTTATTAGATAATTTTGTGTCTTGTAGCTAGATCTCTGTGTAGATGTTAAATTGTGTCATAATAGATTATCAGCTCTTAGAGGGTAGAGATCATATTTTATCTAAACTTCAATATATCCTCCAACATGTACCTCAGATTCTGGCCACAGTAGGCCAGAGAATCCACCCCAAATGATCACATGTTGTGCCTGTGGTCAAGGTTTTTTGTGCCTGTGGTCAAGCATGCCAGTATTGGTCTGATCAGCCACAGTCTGCATTGTAACTTGACTCTGTCATTTTGGTCTTGGAGAATGAAGGACAGCAACTAACCAGTCTTTAACATAGTGCCTCGGAACATATTAACAAATGATAATCATTGATTGATTGATGAATGCAAAAATGAGAGAGAAAAAGGTATAAGATTAAACATTTTGGAGACTCAAGCATATTTTATTATTATTATTATTATTATTATTATTATTATTATTATTATTATTTGGGGGGGGGTGCAGGGCAAATGGGGCTGGGTGGCCTGCCTGGGGCCACATAGCAGGGTGATCGTTGGGTGTCTGAGGTCAGATTTGGACCCAGGTGCTCCTGGCTCAAGAGCCAATGCTCTGTCCACCATCCAGCCACCCCTACTATTATTACTATTTTATTTTATTTTGAGTCTTTTTTTTCTTTTTTTTTTGGCTTTTTGCAGGACAGTGAGGTTGGGGTGGCTTGCATGTCACACAGCTGGGTGATTCTTGGATGTATGGGGCCGGATATGGGCTTGGGTGCTCCAGGGCTGGTCCATTGTGCCACCTGGCCATACTTACAATTATTACTATTATTTTTTTAATTTTAATTTTTTTCTCTCCCCTTTATTGCTCAACTGAGTCTATATTTTTAGGGAGGGGGTATTTTTGTTTACTCTTAAACAAGAATATTTTATTAATGTATAAAAATTATTTGTACAAAATGAGAATAAATATTAAATATAAAAAATAAAATAAAAAAATTAAAAAAGATTAAACATTTTGGGCATGTGCAATTGGGACCATAAGATTTAGAGCTGGGAAGAACATGGAAGAAAATCTATTGAACCTCCATTCATTGTACAGAAGAAGAGAAGACTGAGAATGAGAAAGTAAGTGACTTGACCCAATTCACACAGCCAGAAAGTGGTAGAAGCAAGGCTCAACCTAGACTGATTCCAAATTCAAGTGTTCTTTTCACCATGTCATAATCTCCTTAGACTGAACATCAGAACTCCCACCTTGCTTGACTCATGATGAGAGCTGCCATTGGTGGGGAGGGTAGACTCCTTGGCATCAGTAACAAAGGTATAAAACTTACTTTTTAATGGCAATCAACTCTCCAGACTCAATACTTCTTCCTAGAAGAACAGAGCCATAAGTTCCATCACCAAGCTGTTTGATCGTCGTATATCTATGCATGGTTGTGCCCCTTCTGGCTTTATACTCATCTCAGTCCTGAGACTGCTCCTTCCTGTCATGGAAGCAGTTCTCAGAATGTAGCCAGACTTTTCGGTGACAGCACCAGCACAAGGTATTCAAGATGATGTGACAGTCTCTCAAATACATAGTTTCAAGGCTCAGTCTTCTGCCTCCTAGGAAAAAAAAAGAAAGATGAAGTCTATCACATTTTCAGTGATGTAGATAATCTTTTTTTTAAAAACTGCCAGATAGTCTTTTTTTTTCACTTTTTTACTCAAGATACAAAGATGTGGGAAAATAGTATTCACTTTTTTCACTGACTCAACAATGAATCGGCTGCAATTCAATGTTTTTCTGATGACTAACACAATTTTGTGCAGGCCTAGTCTGTCAAATACACTAAGTGAGAATAAGCTTTGTGAAAGGGAGCTAAGTTTATCTATGTAAACATACAAATGAAGAAGGGCTAAATTTAAAGTTCTCAGACAAGATTTTGAAGGAAATTACCCACACTTCACAAGTTATTTATGGGTGCATATCCAGAGCAACTTATACTATTAGATATTCACTAGCTAAAGCAACAGATCTTTTATATGACCAAGATGTTCTAATTTGTAAATTTGAGAGAATACAGCATGTCTCCAAAGATTTAAGCTTTAACAGTTATTAATGCAGAAGTGCTTTGCATGCCTATGTGTGTATAATGGGTATCATATTTCTTACCTTCTCAATGGGTGGGGAGGGAGTGAAGAAGGGAGAAAATGTGAAACTGAAAACAAAAATAAAATGAAAAAATAATTCAGATAAAATAGTAAATAAAATCAACCAATCAAAAAAATTTAATAGGTGATTGTTATTTAATGACTATTAAAAAATCTTAGTGCAGTTTTACACTTTAATATTTATTGATTATTAGTAATTAATTTTTTTTAAGAAAAGGAAAACATTTAATAAGCACCTACTATTTTTTTAGAAAGATTTTATTTTGAGTTTTACAATTTTCCCCCCAATTCTTGCTTCCCTCCTCCCACCCCCCACAGAAGGCATTCTGTTAGACTCTTTTTCTTTTTTCTTTTCAAGGCAATGGGGTTAAGTGGCTTGCCCAAGGCTACACAGCTAGGTAATTATTAAGTGTCTGAGGCCGGATTTGAACTCAGGTACTCCTGACTCCAAGGGCGGTGCTCTATCCACTGTGCCACCTAGCTGCCCCTCTGTTAGTCTTTACATTGTTTTCATGTTATACACTGATCTCAGTTGAATATGATGACAGAGAAATCATATCCTTAAGGAAGAAAAATAAAGTATGAGATAGCAAAATTACATAATAAGATGATGGGTTTTTGTTTTTCTTATTTGAAGGTAATAGTCATTGGTCTTTGTTCAAAGTCTATAATTCTTTCTCTGGATACAGATGGTATTCTCCACTGCAGATATCCCTATATTGTGTCTGGTTGTTGCACTGATGGAATGAGTAAGTCCATCAAGGTTGATCATCACCCCCCATGTTGTTGTTAGAGCACCTACTATTTTTGAGGTCCTGCATTAAGAACCTTACATTTATTATCTCATTTGATTTTCTCAACAACCCAAAGAGATAGATACTATTATCATCATTTTACATCTGAGGCACAGAGATTAAGTGATTTGTTCAGGGTCAGCTAGTAGGTATCCTAGACTGGATCTGAACTCAGGAATTCCTGACTCCAGCTTCATTATTCTATCCACAGGGGCACCTGAATGCCCCCAAAACTTTTGGACTTCCTGTGTACCAGTCCTCCAAGAGATACTGGGCTGTGCCCTTGAAGTTTGGACTTATAAATTTAGGGTGATCTTATGAAAATCATTTAACATCCATCAAGTATAGTTCTCTCATTTGGGGATAATGATATTTTACACTGCCTACCTCACTGGATTCCTATGAGGAATGCTTTGTGCAAATAAGTCATTATAGAAAATGTGTAGTAGAAGTGAGTAGTAATAATTCATTGAAATGGGCTGAGCTACATTTTGGAATTTGACTGTATGTATATTATGTGTGTGTGTGTGTGTGTGTGTGTGTGTCTTATACCTCAATGAGGACAATGGAGAAAATATTCCATATATTTTTTTAAAATGAAGCAGCTCTTTTTATGAGAATGGTAAATGACTAAGCAAATGTGGTGTTTGAATTAATTGAATATTATTAGACTGAGAGAAATTATACCCAAGAAGAGTTCAGAGAAACTTGTCAAGAAGTATATTTGTACTGATACAAAATGAAATAAGCAGATGCAAGAGAAAAATGCAAAGGAAAATAACACTGAAAGCCAGTGACCAATCTAGTCTTCCCTTGATGAACAGTAAAATTCAACATAGAATGTGGCATATGTTCACAAGGAATATGCTTGTAAATGTTTAATCACTGGTTCTCAGTAATATATTAAGACAATACTTTAAAGTTTAATCAACATTATTAACAACTATCACTTTCTTAAATTTTGACAATTAACAAAACAATAAATCAAGTCCTGATTGGTGTAGCATTTGCTGATTTCCAAGGTATAGTTGTTTAAACTTGAAAGTGTAACAACTTACTCTTTGAGTTGTCTTCTGTATGTTCCTGCATATATTAGGCAGGGGCAGAGTATTGTTTTGGTTTTGCTTAACTAAACTGTGTTTCTTTGTACATAGGATGAATCCTATGAAGACTGGAGGGAAGTTCTTTGGGAAATAAGTCATATAAGAAAGGGGGAAAGTATTAAAATTTTATGGGTTTTTGTAAATAAGAAGCTAAAGAACTAGAACTGGGTTTTTCAAAACTAAACTACATGAGGGCAAGGGCAGTGTCCAGCTAAATTTTGCATATTCTTTAAGAATATAATATTGAATATTTAAATATTTCTAAATAAATGGATGAATCAAATTCAATAATAAAACTGGAGCTCATAATTCACCTCCTTGAGGTTTTATGATTTTATCAATATGGAGACTTTCCCTGCCTATGATGGTCAAAATCTATTCATGCCTTCTCATCTATATGACTTTTGCCCATATTCTTCATAATTTTTTAATATGTTAAAAACACTAATTAGGAAGGAATTCCATTTTTGCAAAGAAATGTACAAATGCAAATAAAATCCTTTTACAAAGGATGTAAAAAGAACATTGAATATGACCAGTTATTAACCAGGTTAGAGTATATAGTTTAAAAAAAAAAGCATGTTGTATGCTTGTGGGTCATATCCAGTGTTTTATATATTTCTGAGCAAGGATCAACAAAAATAGACTTGACCAGATCATAGATCCTCAGTAACTCTAAAATAAGACTTTATTAAGTTCTTATTTGACAAAGTATCCAAACTTTATTCTGTATTTCCATAGACAGACTACACAATTGGAAGGATCGTAACTGAGACTTGTCCTTTTAGATGCATTGAGTCTAAAGAACTGATTTCCTTTAAAAAGTTGTTTCATACCTTCTGCATTGATACCAAGGACAGTTACCCTCTATACCAATGACATCTAGTTACTTCTCTAATTTAGGCACACTGAACTGGCTTTAGAAAATATTGATACCAAGGGGAAAGTATCTGAATGAGATATATGCCAAAGTCTCTTTAAGGGAGATTTTATTTGCTAGAACCAAAATGATGGATGACTTTCTCGTAATACTTATGGAGCCAGTGAGTTAACAGTCTTAAGAATATAATAATAATAATAATAATAATAATAATAATAATAATCTGACTAAAATATGTTATGATATATGACTAGATTTTTTTTTGTCTCTATGTCACTGGGACCAAAGAATACCATATACTTTCTCACTTATTTCCTCAATGAAGAATCATTAGGCGTTTGAAGCCTGTGCCCTGTTTCACAATGTTGAAACAAGGAGCAGGAAGTGTCCTTGAGAGAGCATTTGGTCCACTTCTCTGCCCCAAGCAGGTGAATGTCTAAATCAGGTGAGAGAAAGTTGCTTATTCTCTTCTTGAAATTCTTCATGGATAAGGACTGCTGTTTTATCTTGGCAGGAAAAGAAAAATGATCCTTTCAAAATCTCTAATTCTAAGCTAATTTCATTTGTTTCGTGGCTCTCCTGTGAAAACTTTTTGTTTCCTTGAGACTAATAAAATCACCCTAAGCTTCTTTTCTAGGATAAACAGTGTTTTTCAATGGACCTGCTTTCCATCCCCATTGTTATTCTTGTCTCATTTGATGGGACTCCAGTTCTTCACATATTTTTGGAAATGTCACAACTGAGCTCACTACTTTAATTAGAGAATATTAATAAGAAACTCATATTTTCTATTTCAATATATCCCAGTAACATATGTGGTTTCTACAGGGCTGAATCATATTCAGTCAACTATTAACTTATTTTAATTTGATCCTTATCTCAAGTCACTTGTTCAGCCACCAAACAATAGTAAAGTGGGTCAATATTTTCCTAGTTCATAAATTAGAGACTCTTGAGATAAAATTAAGTCTTACTGACAGGTGATATTAAATGCCTTTCCTTCATCTAATACTCAAGTTTGGGTGGAGGAGGGGTAGCTAGCTATCCATTCCCAGTGCAAAAGATGTGGGAGTTTTAGTAGATTATGAGCTCATTAAGAGTCAAAAGTGTGACATGGTAGCCAAAAACAAAACAAAAAATTCCATGCAATTTTAGCCTGTATCATGAAAAGTATAATGTTCAGAATGAGGGAGATGATATACTTTGACCTGGTTGGGTCACATCTAGAATGCTGTGTTTGGTTCTAAGCACCATATTTAGGAAAGTCATTGATAAACCAGGATGGTGAAAAGATCCATGGATTGCAGGGATTATTTGAAGGAACTAGAAATGTTTAAATCAGTAAAGAGAAGACCAAGGGGAGAGATATATATGCCTTCAGGTACTTGGAGGACAGGAAAGTATTAAATTTGTTTTATAGTCTCAGAGGGTAAAACTAGAAATGATGGGTAAAAAGTTATTAATTCCTTATAATAAAAGATTTTTTTTAAAACATGTCTTTAGTGCTTAGCAAAGTACCTTTAACATACTTTTAATAAATGCTTGTTAGTTGATTGATTGAAGAACACAGCTTCAGTTCATTCCAATCAACAGCATCTGTGACTATAAGTACTCCTAATCCATAGCTCTATTTTCCCTTTCACAGAACATGTGATGATGGTTAATAAAGTTCAGGCTTTGGATAATCACCCATGACCTGTGATACTGAACTCATTTTCTGCAAGGACATCAAAAGATAACACATTTTGATAAATAGTCTCTATCTCTTTAACACCTATATAATGGATAACATCGACATTTAAATCAGCTCTAAATAAAAAAAGCATAATAAATTATGAATTGCAAAAAATTCATTACATATTCAAAAGTAAAAGCAAACACTATATCTCAGAAATTCATTTTCATGTCAAATGTCTTCTGTCCTATTATACAAATATGGAAATTATTTTTTATGTTTGTTAAGTTCAGAGTAAATCAAAGGAAAAGGGGGTTGAAAGGATGATCAAAAGTTGAGACATTTGCAGGCATCAAGTGCTATGAATGGCTTATCCAAATGCTGATTTCGCCATCTTTAACCCAAAGCTGCAAATATAACAAAGAATTATACAGGCCTAGCAGCATCAAGTATGTCATCTTAGAGCTGTATCATCCTCCACTTCAAAAAAGAACCAGTCAAGTGAGGAGAGTCAAGAATAACTGATAGAAGTCATGGTGCTCCACTGGTAGCAACATATTGTCAACAGTTGAGTGAAGTTATCAAGTATGTATTAAGAATCTATTATGCAGAACGGCTAGGTGGCACAGTGGATAGATCACTGGCCCTGGAGTCAGGAGTACCTGAATTCAAATCCAACCTCAGACACTTAATAATTACCTAGCTGCCTTGGACAAGCCACTTAACCCCATTGCCTTGCAAAAACTAAAAAAAAAAAAAAAAAAAAAGAATCTATTATGCTAAGAGCTGAGGATACAAAGAAAGGCAAAAATAGACCTTAACCTCAAGGAACTCATAATCTAATGGTGAGACAACATGTAAACAACTATGTAGAGACAAGGTAAATAGAGGATAAATTGGAGACACTCTTAGAGGGGAAGGTATTACCAAAAGGAAGACCAGGAAATAGAGGAAAGTCTCTAGCACACTTGGTGGACTCTCTGGAGGACAGGAAGATACAGATAAGACTTTCATAGACATGAACAGGTTATTATCTGGATCCACGGAGGGAGTATCTATGGCAATGAGACCCCCTCTTTACTCCTAACACAAGCTGCCACAATTTCATTCAGTTCTGCCTCTAAGGAGATAGCTTGGTATAATGTAGATAAATGCTGGGTTTTAAAGTCAGGAAGTCCTACTTAAGATACTTATTAGAAATATGATCCTAGGATAATAAGTCACTAAGCCTCAGTGAACCTCAGCTTTCTTATCTATAAAATGGGAATAAATGAGTACCTACTTCATAGTTTGTTGTAAGGATCAAATCAAACTTTATAAACCTTAAAACTCAACATAAATGTGAGCAATTTTTATTCCACCTTAAGATCACAGCATTCACTTTTGTCCTAAAAGTTAACATCTTCCTTCTGAGTCTTTGGTAGCATTTGTGGAACACCATTCAGTGAGCTATACAATACAACTGTATAGAGCTCGAAGGTGATTTGCTCAGAGTCATGAAGTGTTACAGGAGGACCAAAAACTCAGGTCTTCTTGGCTTTGAGGAGAGCTCTCTAAGTTTACTAAATAACTTCATGACTTCTATATTTGACACAATTTCCTTTTGAGTGGAACTTCATCTTCACTTTCAATAAATAATTTCTTACTGATCACTAGCCATATGGGAGGTACAATTCCAGGTTCTGTGAAGTATACACAGACATTTATGGCATAGTGCCTATCTATAGCAATTTAAAAATCCAGTAGGGAAGTTGACATAAACTCTAATAACTATAGTATCTGACAACAATGAGGAATGTAAAAGGGGCCATAAGAGAGAAAGTATAATTCCTCTGAGGGAAAATTCATTGGACTTGGATTCAGGAGAACCTCTCTTCATATCCTAGCTCTGTCATTTAGTAGTTGTATACAAATCACTTTATTTCCCTGGGCCTCTGGTTTTCCATCAGTAAAAAAGGTGCCAAAAAGAAATATATAATCAGAAGAAAGATAAGCTGCTCATTTAGCAAAAGCATAAAATATGCAATAGATAGCTTTTGCACTCCACCTGTACCCAGACAACTTTAAAAAGAGCTAGAGAATACTGTGTGAACCCCCATGGAAGATCTCTAGAACACATACCAGAATCACCTAAGATGTGATGTTCTGCCATCTGCTTGTACTTCAAAGTACTTACATCAATGAGAACCCAGATGCATTGATGTATCAAGTACCTCTCTCACAGGACTGGTGTGAAGTAAGAACAATAGATAGGACTTGTTTTTATCATATAAGTGGCAGAGACAATAGGTGCTTCAAGCATTCAGAGGAGGGAGACATTATTTTAGTCATCAAATGATATCAATGAGAACACAGATGCATTGAAATATCAGATTCCTCAGACAACAGCAGCTATGGGAATTCAGAGGAGAGAGACATTAGTTCAAGCATCAATTGATGTTCAGGTATCAAATCTCCATTCAACAACTCCTTGTTACTATGCCAAGTTTTCTAATAGCAGAAGTTTTGCCCAAGATCCTATGGCTCACTGAGACTTTGGTATACCCTATATTTATGTATTTACAATTTATATACATGCATTACTAAACTAATTCTTATATACATTAAGCAAGGGATTTAAAAGAAGAATTAAAGATAAAAATTATGTTCTAGATTAAATAAGGAGTCAACAGAGTTTTTGGATAAGGCATTAATATGGCCTGAAATGCATTATAGGAAAATAACTTTGGTAATTATGGATTGGACAGATGGAATGGACACAGCAGAGACCTGAGGCAGGGAGATCAATCAGAGACTGCTACGATGGTCCAAAAGGTTTTAAAGGTGAATGTGTGAACAGAAAGAAGGGGAAAGATGCTAGAAATGTTACAGAGATTAAAGATTAAATGTGGAAGAGGACAGAGATTGTGAAACTGGGTTGCTTGAAGGATGATCACCATCCCTCAACAGAAAAGGAAAATTCAGAGGAGAGTAGGTTTGGAAAAGAAAGGTAATGTCATTTTTCAGTGAAGATCAGGGTTAATCCCTGCCTGTTTGCATAGCAGAGGGAGGGGGAAGAATTGGGAAGATAAGGGTAGTTGCATTTGTGTTAAGAGAGACAAAAAACCTCCTTCAGGTCCATGGCCCCCACTTTGAAGATCTTCCTTATCAGGGGCTCTTTGCAGTAGTGAGTTATTGTTTAGGACCCCCCCCCCCCCAATTTATAGCAATACTTTTCCAAGCTCCATCAAAGACATTAAAATGCAGACATTTCTTGGTGCATATTCAGTCAGTGTTACTTGGGATGTGAACAGGGATGTGAATCAGCCACACTTTGGGAGTTAGCAGTTCCAGACCTGGCAAGATATTTAGATCCCTCTCCAACTTATATGTGATCTGTAATAAACTGCTCACCACAACTGTTCTATGTTTAGTTTACCAATTTCTCAATTAAGACAAAAATTTATGTACTTAGCAGGGTGCATTGCCAAAATTATTATTGGTAAAATGGTTCAAAATCCTAGAAAAAGGTGCTCATATAAACATTCATCATTATCATTAAAGCCAAGCCCTTTTGTGGGAAACAATGATGGTGACTGAATGGCAATGCCCAATCAAGGCTGGCTTAATTTTTCAACTAAGCCTCACCAGAAGCAAGCTGGTATTTGTAGTTCTTCTGCCAGGTCTAATTTGTCAGCCTCTATGTAAAAATGAATCTCCCGTCATCACACCATCTGTGGTCAGCTAGGAATAAAGGGTTGATCTATGCCAGAGGCTCTTAACCTTGAATTCATCTAGGAGGTTTAAAACATGTATTTTGATCAATTCAACATAATTGGTTTCCTTTATAATACTATATATTTTATTTCATGCACTTAAAAACATTATTCCTGACAGACTTCAATGGCAAAGGGGCCCATGACATACAAATGGTTAAAAACCCTTGATGTGTGGAGAATAAAAGTATTATTGGGGAAGAAGAGAAAGCTACTTTCTAATAGTAATCAATTCTCCAGATTCTACACTTCTCTTTAGGAGGACAAAAGTCATGTGTTTCAATAAACTTGATAGTCTTATGCATGTTACAAAGCTGTCTATCCTTTTTCCCTCTATGGGAATTCTGTAAGAGGAGGGAAGACAAAAATCTATAGGGAATGCTGGTACCATGCAACCCATCACTACTAGGGAATAAAAAGACCCATGGGATTCATCATCATAAATTCTTAATTTCAGCTCTGTTTTCTGTGCCATTTTAGGCATGGATCCTAACCTCTCAGTACTCTAATGCCTCATCTATAAATAATCTATATACAGATATAAATCTATAGATAACTATATAGATATAGTTTGAACAAGTCAGTTCTCCCTTTCTAAACTACTTGACCTTTATTGGTCTATGTGTTAATATTTTTGTCCAATTCTGTAAAATATGCCCTTGATAAGTACATTGGTAAAGTACTAAATCTCTAGATCAGTTTGGAAACCATCACCAGTTTTTCTTTAATGGTAAGAAGACTTGCCATGAATATTGACTGTTTCTTCAGTTACTGAGATCCTCTTTTATTTCTGTGAAAATTGTTTTGTGGTTATGTAAAATGCATCTTTCTTGGGTAGATTAACTCCCAGATTACATTTTATGCATTTTTGATATTTTAAATTTTATTTCTCTTTTTCTTTCTCCTTGATTTTTGTTTGTAACACTCAATAGTGATAATATTCTCAATTTATATCTTGCTACTTTGCTGAAACAAAGTGGATTTTTGTGGATTCCCTAAGTTTTGAAAAAAAGAATTACATTATCATCAAATAGATTTAGCTTTTTTAACTAATGCCTATTCCCTTAGTATCTTTTTCTTCTCTTAATACAATGGTGGAATTTTTAGTATTTTATTAAACAATAATAATGGTTTATGTCAAGCAATAATAGTGTATATCCTTGCATCACTCCTAATCTCACTGGGAAAGTTTTCAGTGTTTATCCATTGCAAATAATACTAGTCTTTGCTTTCAGATAAATTCTTTTGGTTTTTGAGGAAAATATTCTCTTTCCTAATGCTGTTTTAGTGTTTTAACTCAAAGAGTACTGTAGGTTATCAATGACTTTTTCTGCATCTGTTGTTATAATCATGTAAGCTTCTTATAAGCATTATTTTATTATATCAGTAATACCTTTGAATTTCTAGCACTAATCAATAAGTTATGTTTTATGTCCTGTGTACTAAGAGATACAAAAAGAGACAAAAATTGTCCCTGCCCTAAAGGAACTTGCAATTCATCTTGGTAACAATTAACAATAATTTAGCTATATTGCTCTAAAATATCTGCCAGTGTTGAATTTTTTGCATTATTATGTGTTATTAATAATAGTAGTAAATATAAAATTTATAGGATGATAGAATTAGAGGTGCAGGGGACCTTATAAATCATATAGTCAAACCTATCATTTTGCAAATTAGGAAACTGAAGTCCATAGAGGTTAAGTGCCTCATCTAAAATTTACCCCAGGCTCTCTGCCTCAACCCGATGTCTTCAGTTTTAACTTTAATCTGATTTGGAAATTAGAAACTTAAATCACAACAGAACTGAAAATGAAACACACATATGCCAGAAGGTGATGGACTAAAAATGCAGATGGTATTGCAGACATATCTTTTTAGACATAACCAATGTGAGAATTTGTTTTGTTGGACTATATTTGTTATGAGTTTTTTTAATTTTTCAAATGGAGGAAATAGTGGGAGGAATAGATAATAAATGCTTATAAAAATAAATGAATGTCTAAGTAAATAACTTTTTAAAATAAAGCAAGGTCAGGTTTTTCTCAGAGAAAGAGTATCAAAGTCTTCATTTTCAAATTTTGGAGACATTTTATATAGTATAATAACATTTTTTGATTCATTAAGGGGGATTATATTGTATGGAGAGTTAAAAGAGGGGGAAAAATCTATCTGCAAAAAAAAAGTTTACAGATACTTTGTATAGCAAAAACTTAAGACAATCTGCATGTCCATCATTTGGAGAAAGGCTGAACAAACCATGTTACATCACTATACCATAAAAAGTGACAAACAAGATGAATACAAAAGGGCATTTAAAAATTTATATGAAGTTTAAAGAGAAGAATTATACGAACTACATTCATAATAACTAAGTTGCATTAAAGAGTATCACTGACTGGCTAAAGTATCACTACTTTAGAGCTCGAAGGACGTTCAGAAGCCATAGGCTAACCCAACATTTCACAAATGGGGAAACTAAGGATTGGGGAAGTCAAATAAGTTGCCCATGATCAGTAATTTATAAATATTGCTAAGTATCTTCCAAGAAGCTAGATGGCATAGTGAATAGAGTTCTGTGAAGGTGAGGATCATGTTTTATTCATTTTTATATACCGCCATAGATAGGCATATGGCACTGTGGATAGAATGCCAGCTCTTAATGCCAGCTCCTCCTCCTGACGGAGGACCCAAGTTCAAATTTGACTTCATATACTTACTAGATGCGTGACCCAGGGCAAGTAACTTAAACCTGTTTGCTGCAGTTTCCTCATCTGTAAAATCAGCTGGAGAAGGAAATGGCAAAGTACTCCAATATCTTTACCAAGAAATCTCCAAATAGGATTTCAAAAGAGTCATGAGAAAAATAACAAAACACTCCTTCATGAGGCTTAACACATTAAGTTGTAGATATTCAGAGATATTTCATGAATGAATTGCATTGTAATAAATCATAAGATGGCTTTAAAATGCAAAATTATATGGTGTTTATTATTGCCATATATCTTTTTTTTCAGAAATTTTACCTGAATATTAAATTAAGTTCAGTTTTCACTGAAGTTTCAGTATGCAGGAATGGATTCAAACTGCAGTTAGTGTAGATCTATCCCATTCAGGATAGCAAGAAATGAGTGCTTAAATTGTGACACTGAATTCCCTTCACTGAAGTGAACTGAAGAGGGCAGAAACCTATATGTCTGTTATCATTTACATATATATATTTCTGCTTCCAGGCAGGACAATCTCCTAGTTGATCATTTGTGATCTTTTCTTCTCCCGTATCCTTTTTTTTTAAATACTATGATTTTCACAGTAGTTCAATTTTTGTAAAATAGTTGAGGGTAGGGATCATGTTTGATCCAGTTTTGTATACTTTCATAGGCAGGTATGTGGCACTGTGGATAGATATATATATATAAATGCATAATTTGCTATAATATAAAACTGTTTAGTGACAATGAGGTAGAAAGTGGTCTGGGAGTAAATAGGGGGGAAGAGATCATTCTGGAGGACTGGCAGAAGGAAGGGAATCAGGGAAGGCTTAATAGAAGAGATGACACTGGAGCAGGACCTTGAAAGATGGAAGAAATTTCAACAGGTATATATTCCATTTCCCCCCTTGAGAATTTCATTTTAGTAGTCATCTCTTCTCTTTATGAACCTTCAGTTTCTGCCCCTCTATTGACTCATTTCTTTCTATCTACAAATATGTTCAGATTTTCTCAATATTATAAGTTTTTCCTTGATCTTTCTATCAAATCTAGCTAATGACCTATTTCTTCCTCTTGGAAAGATTTCCTCCACCAGATGCTTCTACTTTTCAAAAATGTTCATCCTTTGTTCTGGAAAAAGACCATGACAAAGAAATGATGCCATAACATGCAGATGAACTGGATCTGAGTGAGGGATGCTGTGCAAAGTCACTAGTCTTACTTTCTTCTCTGGAGCCATATGGGAAGACTGGAGATGGCCCTGGATGCAGTAAGAGACCTCAGTCTTTTAAAAATTAGATCTTTCCCAGGTCACAGTCTGATCTGGCAACACTACTTAACCTCAATTTTACTCTATTGAAACTGCTTTTCCTAATTATCAACAATGATTTCCTAATCTATAAAGCCAATGATGTTTTCTCAAGTCTTAACTTCCTTGACTTCTCTGCAGGTTTTTGACACCATTCATAATTTCCTCCTTTAAAAATATCACTCTTATTTGTCTATCTGTTCTTCCTCCTCTTGTGGACATTGCTGAAGTGTTTATCCTCTCTCTCTCTCTCTCTCTCTCTCTCTCTCTCTCTCTCTCTCTCTCTCCCTCTCTCTCTCTCCCTCTCTCACACACACACACACACAATTTTGTTTTTCAACTCTTTAAGTCTCTTATCATATAATACTGTATATTATAATTATGAGTTTGTGATTTAATCCTCCTAATCATACTTAAAGTTCCATAAGGCCATGGATTAGGTTGCTTTAGCTAAACCAAGAGCTCTGAGGTTAGCACAGTATTCTTTAAATGTTAGATATTTAAATTATCTTGAATGAATTAATGAATGAAGAAACTGAATGAGCAGGAAGAGATATGAGTGTGGGTAGTTCACTCAAAGATAGTATCATGACCAAAGGAAGGGTTGTGGGTAAATTCCAGGGAGGGGAAGGGAATATTATGAGTAATTCAGTTTATCTGGAACTTCAGATATAAGAAGGAGCATAGTTTGCGATAAAGTAGGAACTAGGTGGAGTAGTGAAAGCCAAGCATACTGAGTCCAGGGAGCTTTTCTATGATCATCATTAATCCCCTTCCTTTTCTTGCCTATGGTTCAAGATCACCTCAGCCAAAGCTTAGATTTACTTTTCTAGTGATTCAGATGTCTCAGGTTAAGGCACAAGACCTTCCCTTGTGAAAGTTAAAATATATCAAATAAAGGCCAATTGCTTTTTAATAGCATTAGCTGATTTGAGTCTTCTGTGGAAATGTCTATGTCTCTATGGATTGTGACAATCTCTGAGCTCCTTTCTAGTTTTAAATCTATAAGCCAAAAAAAGAGTAGATTTAGGAAGGAAACTATTCTATTATTAATGATCCTTAACAGAGTATACAATTATATTTTTGAATTGTAATCATCTGGAATGAGGGGAATGGGGAAAGTTAGTCTTTTTTTCTTTAAAAAGTCACTTTTCCTTTGAAAGCAATTGACATTCTTCATGACAGACTTTATTTCTCAGCCAAGATTCTCTGACCTGGAGTCACAGGTTTATTATACAGACACACAAACACACAGACACACAGATACACAGACACCACAAACACACACACACACACACACACACACACACACACACACACACATACACACAGACCCTCTGATCATTGCAATTGTTCTCAGCATTTCTTCTCATATCTTTTTTCATGTCAAATAGTAGACAAAACTCAAATAATAAGTAGTCCAAGTTCAAAACCATCACAGACAAGGATAAGATTAAACTTTTTGTTTTCCAAAGCATACCTAACAATATAGAATTTACCCATGTGTTTGTCTCCCTCAGTCCTTTTCACATTAATTTCAGAGAAATAAAGTTCGGAATGCTTATTTTTTTTTTCTTTTCCAATTTAGAAGGATAAAGAAAATGTTAAGAGAACCTGCTCTAAGTCATACATCATAGGGATATGCAGATCACTGTAAAGAACTTCAGAGGTCAAAGTCTAATCTCTAATTTAACAGAGGAGGAAACTTGAGGCCCAACCCAGGATTTTGAAATAGACTTGCCCAAGGTCATGCAGGTAATTAATGTCAGAGGAAGTTTAACTAGCTTTGTCTTTGCCTGGGCAGAAAAGGACAAGTCACAGTCTTGGGTGAAGAAAAAAAAAGAATAAATCTGTGAATTGAATTGGGGGGGGGGGAAAGTCAGCCCTTCAACCATGATGTGCTACTTTAAAATTTTATTTTATTTTTAATTGATGAAATAAAAAAACTATTTCCATAAGACAATGGGAAACAATTTGCACATAAAACTCAAATCTATTATGTACAACTTGCTATTTCTTCTAAATATATAATCATCATGTAAATTTTTTTTAATCCTTATTTCTCTTCTCCTCCCCACCCAGAAGGTTAGCTAACTTCTTCCTCATCTCTCCTACATCCCTCAGACCAGAAGGGAGAAAGCTATTTAGCACTACTACTAATTAGTACCCACAATGCACAATGCACTTCCAACCTCCAGATTAGGGGAAGGTATTAAATTAGAATTTCAATAGCTATTTGATTTTTCCAAAGATCCAAATATCCCAAACCTGAAACTTGAAAAGAAAGAAAACCATATCTCTAAGTAGAAGTTTTGCTCACTTATAAATCATCTCACTCTCAGAAGAAATCTTGGTATTTTGCTGTAAGAACAAAAGAAGTACAAAGCACCTTCATATTAACTATTAAGAGATCTGGATTCCAATGAACTTTGCCACTGGCTTTCAATGTAACTCCCAATAACCCAAAAGGAGTCATCTCTAATTATCCCATTTATGTCTTTTCACTAGATCCAAATGTCTCAGAACTGGTGATGCACAGCCCTTTCTCACTTAAGTCCAATTTACTTGCTAGTCAATACATCACCTTTCTGATGTCATTGATCTTCTCTAAGATCTAAGGACAGACAAAAACAGTAACAATAACAGTGACTGTAGGATCCCAACTGATAAAAGCAATAATGTGGATCCCCCTTAAGAGTAAAATATATGGATAATGTGTATTTCCCAGCAAAAGTCTCTAGCAGTAAAAACCATAATAATAATAATAATAATGATGATGATGATGATGATGATGATGTGGAGTCCCTATCAATGAAAGCCATGAAAATATTAACCAAGATTAATATAATTAATATAATTAATTATAACATATAATTCTATTATATATAATTATAATGTAATATAGTCTTTCAGAAATGAAAGCATATTGTCCAGGATCAAACTGGGACATAATAGATATTGGTCAGTCCATAGCCTTGCATGTCCAGGACTCCAGCCCAAACAACACTGATAGGGCAACCCGTGTATCTGAGACCCAAGCTCAGTGCTAAGCAGAGTAAATCCAAAAATATCAACTAATTTGCACTAATATATATTCTATAATTCCTCCCTCTGTCTGAATTCTATAATTACCACAGGGATGGGAGGGGAGGGTGGTTTTTGGCAGGGGGATCCAATATATTATTTGGCTGTTGCTGCAGATTGCCCCCAATGTGAGTATCCCCCTTTGATTATTAAACTACTTATATAATCAATCTGGAGCTTTCTGGTCTCTTCCATATCATGTTGAACCCCTTGTTAGGGGAAACTTTGAATATTCCACCACAGGCGATTTTTCAGGCAAGACAGTGACACAAGAATAATGATGATTACACAGTGTGACAGAGGTTCAGAAGATGGTAGTATAGTGATTTCTGCCTTAGTATAGGATTAAAATATGACAAAGTGGGAAGGTTGAACATGTGTAAAGGTATGGGGCAAAGTGCTTTTTAGATTGCATTCATTATCTTATATCCTGAATGACTTATTTTAAACAATAAAAGATGTGAAATTAAGAATA
The DNA here is from genome assembly GCF_037893015.1 of Macrotis lagotis. Lineage (NCBI taxonomy): Eukaryota > Metazoa > Chordata > Mammalia > Peramelemorphia > Peramelidae > Macrotis > Macrotis lagotis. The sequence goes on from NC_133662.1 coordinate 35,591,015, forward strand.
GCTATTCACACGAAGAAATTCGTTCATCAATTTGTTAGGCAATTTGAAGGCAACTATTCAGTGACTGTCTAAAAAACAGCAACATCCCTGGTAGTCTTTAAAAAGTCATCTAGCTCCATGGACAGAATTCTATCTAAAGAGCTTTAGTCACTGAAAAGAGTCAACCTGAACTGAGGAAGCAGGACCAGGAAGCCTAGAAGACTAATATGCATAGCAGAATACAGTGCTCAGAGGATCAATATGAGAACATCATTTGGAGAGAAAAGAAATTAGGCTCTTGTGTCAAATATGTTCCCTAGGTATAGGTCTCTCTAGTATAATAGTCTATGTGTAAGCCTATTCTTCTGTCTGTTTTTATGGAAGAGAGACTCGGGTTTATGGGTGAAATGTTTTATAGCTCATGTTCTTACCATGCCACCTTAGTAAGGCCTTATTTTAAGCTAACTGTATTATATGACTGACTTTTAGACAAATGTATCAGTAGGGACTCAAAAGTTATTGTTTCAAGAGTAAGGATCTACAACACATCTTAAACCTGGCTTAGGCATCCTCCTGGTTAGTATAACCCCAGTGTGCTGAGTTAGAATGATATCCCAGAGAATATCATTATTTATTGTATATTCCAAGTCATGTATACATAGTATTTGTAATTCCTCAATTGGTTCAAAATGTTTTACTGTTTAAAAATTCAGTTGTTTCCCTATGGTTAGATAACTTATTGATACTATACTGTCTAACTTATTCTTTTCTCATACTCAGGTTTGCCTTTGTAGTTTTTAATGGCACAGGAGGGTATTTTCTATAATTTGATTTAATTTCTGGTATTTCTAACAAACTTTGATAAGTTAATTAATAATGTTAGCTATTGATTGTCAACATCTCCCTGTAAGAAAAATGTTTGAAGAACTTTGGGAATGACCATTTTGTCATAAAATAAAATTTTCTATATTATAATAGCATATAATACCCAATGTTATAATAACCATTCTGTTTTTTTCATTTAATTCTTTATACTTCCCTGTCTTCCCAACTATTCTACCTTTCCCCTGACAGATTTTGGGAACTATTTTGAAGGTTTCTAATAACTTATTAGATAATTGCTTTTATTTGATTTGTATGACAGTGTTCTGAAAAACATTCCATTGGGTCACGATAAAATAGGTTATAAAGGTAAACAAAATGGCCATCTAGACTTCTAGTCACAAGTTACATTTCACTCACTCAGTTATATAAATGCTAATGAATGCAATAAAGTCAATCCCTTTTCTCTTTAACAACTTTGAAATAATTTTTAAAATGACTAGATCTTCAACAAACTATCCACTATTGTAGGGTTGGAATATATAAGCATAACAAATTGCTAAGGAATAGAGGGAATTGCCTTGGTGAAGTTAAGTTTTTGATAAATGCTTTCTTTAAGAAAAGGTAGGACCAATTGGGCACGATTATTGTTTAGATCTCCAAGGCATTAGAAGTTCATACAGATATTTACTTTTTTACTATGGTCAAATGGACAGCTGGATATTCAATAATGCTTTTTCTTATTAGTGCTAAGCTCTTATAATTGCTTATAGTAACCTTCAGGCCATTAAGTCACACGTTATAAACAGTTTAATGTGGGTCATGCTCCACCTTTAAGATAAAGGCAATATGACTCATCCAATACAATGCCATCAACAGAAGTATATGGCTGCCAAAAGAATAACTGTTACTAATCAACAAGTATTCATTAAATGCAATCTATATAGACACAGCATAAACACTGTAGGGAGCACAAAAGATTTATAAATCAGTCAAACAGTCAATATTTATTAAGTGCCTAAAGACATGATACCTGCTTTAAGAAGCTTATAATTTATTTTGGAAGACTAGAAGTGAAAAAAAATTAAGGAAAAATATAAAATATTAATAATCAAATGAGAGGCTACATGACACTGTAGATTGATAACTAGCCTCAAATTCAAAAACTCAAGTTCAAAGTTCCTCCTCTGATGCATTGTGGCCTTGGACAAGTCATTTAATTTCTCTCTATCCCCAAGCAACTCTTTAAAACAATAAATTGCAGACTAGTGAAGACTCACATAGAGGAAATTCCCTCATTAGAAATTCTCTATTTCAATGAAATCATAGGTTTGGATAAAGCAAATCAAACAAAACACCAAATATATGATCATGTGCATAATCAACACTATGGGAAGCCAATTATAAAATTAAGTCCGCCTAATGTTTATAGTGGTCATACTAAGTTCACTTTACAGACTGCAGAAACATGGAAACAATGAACTTAGGTAGGACCTGAGAGATCATTCCTCATTTAACAAGTGAGGTACCTTGGGACAAAGTCAGAAAACCTGCTCTGATGAAGTGACTATTTGTAAAATGAAGGAGTTGGACCTTCTCTGTAAAACGAGGAAGGAAGTTCCTTCCTAGTTCTAAGTCTAAGCTCTAATGATCTTCTAATACATGGGAAAGTTAATAATCTTTATAGGAAGAAGAACTACCTAAACCAGAGAAAATATGAATCTTTTAAAGTGTGAAGATGTACAGCTATAGTTCAAAGACTGGTTAAATAACTAAGCCTACTACATTGTAACAGAAAAACAATGCCTACTGAATGATATAGGCATATCTCTATTTGATCCTTCCCCTCAAACCACAAACAAGGGCCAATTCTAGAAACAGCCAATTTTTGAATATCTCTTCATCCCCTTTTCCTGGAACACCTTCTGCTTCTCAAACCAGTTGGTGAAAAAAGCAAAATCTGAATCTGACACTATGGACAAATATCCAAAGTAGCATGTACGGAATTTTCATTATCCCTAGAAGCTTCCCAAGAAACCATTGCAGAATAGGATTTTGGGCACGGTATGCTTCCTACCCCCCACCACCACTACCACCATTACCCCTAACAGAAATGTGGGACCATAAATGTACTTTCTATGCCAGCAAATCTACAGGGGATATTAAATAGTGAGGAGGGGGAACCAGGACAGACTTAAATTTAAAACAAAACAAAATGGTATTAGCATTCCTAGCTGGTTTTGAAAGAGGGAAAAAAAGGCATTGGGTCTCCTGGAGTAATGTCTTAGCCCAAAATATTCTATAAGCCACAAGCCACTGTAAAGGAACGACAACAAATAAATACTCAAATGGGCATCTTCCCTTCAGTTCTCTGGGTATCAAAACTTGATGTTTGATCTAAAAAACATCCAACCCTTAAATTGCTCAATGTACATGATTGCCCCCCCATGATAAGTTTTTTGAGGACAAGAACTTTGTTTTCATCTTTTTAACTACAGTGCCCAGAACATGGTGGCCTTTTAATAAATGTTTGTTAATTAAATGAATGCAACTGACCAATTTTTATAGAAAGTTGAGTTCCCATGTTGCTCAAGAGGAAATGATACTGTTTACAAAGGAGTTTATAAAGAGTTGGAAATAAGATTGAGACACCTATCAAGACTAGCTAACTCCACTTGCAATGTGTAGTTAAGTATTAAATAAGTTAACAGAAAAATTTGCTCCATAGTAATCAAGAAAAGAAAAAAATCAAGAAGGAATGGGATAATCAGAAAAGATTTCAAAGAGAAGGCAGGATCTGACCTAGACCTTAGAGCAGGAGTGGGGAACCTTTGGTGTGGCATTGCCAAGGAAACCACAGAATTTTTTTAGGGATGAATTAATTAAATGTTTGACCAAATAGCTTGCACATGATGTTATAAATATCCAAAATGGCCCTTGGCAGAAAAAAAAATGTTCCCCAATCAGTTTTAGAGGATAGGTAAGATTCTAGTTGAGAAATCAATTCTATAGCTACAATACCATATTGCCTTTCATTTGATGGCAATCTGTCTTATTTTTTCTTTAATTTTTCATGGCTGGTCATCCAAAATAAAATGTAAACACCTAAAATCAGGGATAATATCTTTATAATTCTTTCATATTGTATGAAAATGTATCAGGCAAAGAGGAGGGCATTTTAGGTGAAGGGAACATGAGCAAGGGTAAGAATGAATATGGACAAAGGGGATTAACTTGTCTAAGGCAGGAGTGGCCATTTTGGGGAATTGTTTATATACAGTGAGGTCAGATCATGCTATTCCTTGAAAGCAAGGCACAATCACTACAGTTCAAGGGCATGATAGAGGCATTTTTCTTTATCAGATCTTAATGGAATTAATTAATACAGGGATCTCTCAGTGAAAAAAAATCACTCCAATGAAGAAATGTACTTGCTTTTACAACTTATAGTCTCAGAGAGCTGTATGAGACAGTGAATGGTTAAATGACTTGAAAAGGGACACCTACCCAACATATGTGTATGTGTATATACATACATATATGTATGTATATACATGTACATATATATGTATATATATAGTTAATCTTAAATACTCAGCTTCCTAATTCCAAAGGTCAGTGCTTTATCTGTTAAACCATAATGCTTCTAGTAGAAAATTAATAAGAAGGCAAATACAAGATATTGCATCTTGTTGCCTTAGTGCCTTTGTAGTAAATGGTCCATCACATTTGGAAGGCATTCCTTCCTTACTTTTCTTCAAAATAGAGTTCAGGTGCCACCATCTAAATCCTTTCCTGATTCCCCCTAGTTTGGGATCAGCCTCTGACATTCTCTCTGTCTCTGTCTCTGTCTCTGTCTCTGTCTCTCCTCTTCTTTATAGTTTTTACATTTGTCGTATCTCCCAACAAAATATAAGCTCCTTGAAGACAGCGACTATTTTGACTTTTCAAGGCAACTAGTAGTGTAGTGAGTAGAGTTCTGGGCCCAGAGTCAGGAAGACTTGAGTTCAAATCTTGTCTCAGACACTTACTAAACCTATGTCACCTTGAGCAAGTCACTTAACCTTTGTATACCTCAGTTTTCCTAACTGTAAAATGGGGGAAACAGCATCTTCTTGAAGCATTGTGAGGATAATTTGAAATAATATCTGTTTTAAACGCAGAACAGTACCTGGTTTTATAATAAATGTAGTAGGTTTTATATAAATGCTTATTCCTTCTCCCCTCCTGCTTTAAAATGCTAATACTCAATAAACTCTTATTAAATGTTTGCTGAACTTGACTAATTAATGAGATAGTACTTAAGAAAGATTAGTCTACTAGTTATAGTCAGGAGGAATAAGAATAGGGAGAGGTTGGAGTCAAGGAGGCCAGCTAGTAAATAGCAAAAGCAATCCAAAGAACAATTGATGGGGAACTGGTCTGAGGTGAAAAGTCATGGAAATAACCAAGTTTAGAAGAGTAGGAGAGACCTGGTGCTTGACAGAATATAGGGGATGGAGGAAACAGAAGAGTAAAAGATGACTTCAAGGTTTTGAGATTCATGCAGTTCCTGTCTTTATTAGGTACTGCAGAAAGCAGCATAATTACAGCATCATGAATTGATTAAAAAGAGCCTGAGTAGATGAGATAGCTATCTAATAAATCGCTAAATTCTCTCAATTTTTTCTTTTTTTTTTAAAAAAAAATCCTTTGTTATAAGGTACAGTTCTCTAAGAAGAGAAGAGGGAAGGACACAGGAAGAAATCTAGGCAATGTCAATGAAATCCATTTTTAAAAGAGTGTATTTGATCAATATAAGACAAAAGGTATAATCATATTTTCTTAAGTCAGTAATTTGGCAATGAGGTCCAAGAACAATGAATTTTAAGTCAGAGGATTCACTTATAATTTTGAAGAAGTAATCTAATTTCTTTAGGCCAATGAAAGATTTGATATTCTCACATCCTTTTGGTATCATGTACCCTTTTCTCTCCAAAATTTTTGACATCCTAAAAGAGCTTGTGTATATGTAGACTATGTATACTGATATTTATAGTATTAGAAATTAAAATTGATATTTTAATAATATTTAATTCATTTAAAACCAATAAGAAATACTTTGTATGTTAACAAATACATTTTATGAAAAATAACTATTTTTCAGAGCCAAAAAAATTTAGAACAGTACTGTTTTACATATTTTTTGCAAATTTCTTTAATGTCAGGCTTAACAGAAGACAGTTGGATTCTCAAATCTGCTATTCCATTAAATTTGTTTTAATCTGTCGTTTTGGTTTGAGTCAGTGAGATGGTACAGTGAATGGAACACAAAGGCCGACATCAAAGAAAACAGAGTTCAAATCTGGCCTCAAACACTTACTCATTGTGTAACCCTGGTTGAGCTACTTAACCTTACCTGACTTAGTTTCCTCAACAATAAAATGATAAGAAACAAATGATTTGAGGATCAAATGAGGATACAAAATATTTGTAAAGTGCTTAGTGAAGTGGCCTGACCATAGTAGGTATTGAATAAATACTTGTCCTCTTCTTTATGTGAAGAAAATCTGGCCTTACACAGAAATAGTAGTTGGATAAGACAGGAATATTTTAATAGGCAAATAGTCTTAGCATTATAAAAATAATTTTGACCTTAGTATTATTATAAAAATAGTTTTAGACCATACTTTGAAAACTCTTCAGGTAAGTTCTCTAAGGTTCACTAGGGCTTTAAATCCTATGAGCCACCCACCCTACTATTAAGGTAGGTAGGTAGTTAGGTAGATAGACTTAACTGGGGAGGTAGTGTGGTATGGCAGAAAGAACACTGGATCTAGAATGAGAGGACCTGGGTTAAAATTTCTCCTCTCACTCATCAGCTTCCTCATCTATAAATAAATGTGATTGTAATAGATGTCCTAAGGATTCTTAAAAATGAACAGTACTTAAGAAAATATGAAAGACTCTAATTCTCCTCCCCTTAGTACTAGAAATACAACTTCTAATCCTAGGGAAGGTAGGAGGAGCACTTAAGAAATGATTTGCCCTCAAGAGGGGTATGGTACAGAATTAAAACTACAATAAAATAAAATTAGAATCAAGGATCTTCTCTTCAGGCATAGTCTCTCAAATAACTGAAAAGAAGGCATTTCTAACTGATTACTGAAATCATTCAGTCAATTAAGTACCTACAAGTACTCTGCTAGGGTCTGGAAAAAGAAGGGAAAAGCTATCTTGGAAATTTCCTATTTGGATGTCAAATAATTTATGGTATAATCAGTAGGCAGGCCTCATGTTATTTGGGAGGATTTTGGCATTGGCTTTGCAAAATTAAAGCATTTTAATGTGATCATCACACTTCAATATAGTATCACTGATTGCCCAGCAATCTAATTCATTGCAAGAGAAGAGAATGATGTGTCCATAGAAAACTTCCGGTCAATCACTAACAAGTGACCAAAATCAAAAATCAAAAGCGAACATACCTTTGAGAAATCCAGCCCGGCAAGCAATGTTCAACACTCAAAGTGGCAGTTGTCTCTCTGCAGCGTCCAGCTTTAGCAAAAACAGAATGTGACTCAGTTTTAAGTCCAACTAAGCCAACTCTTCCTTGATCTAGCCGGCCACATTAAATTAAAATGCCGTCATTTAAAAGTCTGAGTTGAACTTTTAAAAATCTATAAGGTTAATGTGAAGGCTAGGGCTACTCCGGAAAACTCCAAGCATAACAGTTCCTTAACGTCTACCCTAGCTAAGGAGGACGGGAATAAAACCACCATCTGCAAAGCCGATAAAAAATGGTTGCGACTAAGTATGTGAGGCTTGCTACTTAGACCTCCCCCCGCTCCCCCTTTGTGGGGTAATCAGTGGCCTAATCAGAAAAATTCCATGTGCAGCTACTTGGGGCTCCCCTTCCCCCCCCCCAAACGTTTTAGATCATGAAAGTGCCTCCCCACCCTCTAAGACTGAAAGGAAAACAGTCATCCAAATCTTCCGGTCTCCCAGGAAACAGAGTTTTGATGCCAGGGGTCATGCAAAGCCAGCACTCCCTTATATACCCTTCCCTTCCTTTTCACGGATGTCTAAGCATCTGCACAATCAGATCTGCTAGAAAGAGCCACATTCCCCCTCAAAGAACGCATGCAGCCATCTCCAGTCTAGTAAATCCTCTTCTCAAAAGCAGACTGGAGGAGGCTGAGCCCCGGGCAATGGATAAACACAGTCTCACAGCTCCTGGAGACAGCCCTCCCCCTACCCCGCTGTAAAATAACTACCAACGTAGTACCAACCCTGCTAAGAGAGTCCATGCGGTCCATCCCGGGCACTCTGAGAGGTTCTGAGTGTGAACGGGCCTAGGCTGGCCAGAAAGCTCATGGTAAGTATCGCCGGAGAGAGAGCAGCTTTCCACCCACCAGGAGAAAAACAAACAAAAGCCAATGTGGCTTCTAATCAGGGACAACCAGTAGCATTCCCTGGTCAAAGTTACACTGTAGCTCCCCTTGCTGGCTTTGGGTATTTCTGCACCCGCTTTCATTTTCTGACATTGTAGCCTCTGGTTTTTCTTTTATGGGGAGAGGAAGAGGCTGGTTAGTGGTTAACCTCGAAAAGTGGAAGAAAGATGATAAAAATACACACACACACGTATGCAGACATGCTCAGAAAATAGTTATTTTTAAAGAGCTTTATAATGAAGCAAACACTGTTAAGTGCTGGGATATAAATAGAAAGACTTTTTGCTCTCAAGGAGCTTATATTCTAAAAAAGAGATGCTGGCTTATAAAAAAAAGAAGCTGAAAAGGGGTTGGGAGTAGGGACTGAGAGAAACAGGTTCAGAGTGGAAGCGTGAGGAAATCCAAAGTGGAGAAATGAGATCTGGCTGACCTGAGGAGTCAGGAGGAGAGTCACTGGGGTGGAAGGTACAGATGTGTGAATTTATGTACAGATGATCTGAGTTCAAATCCTACGTCTAATTTCTAATTGTGTGATTGACTAAGGGCAGGTTATTTAACCTGACCAGGTCTCAGTTTCCTCATCTCTAAAATGAGGCTTTTGAGTCCTTTAGTTCTAAGATTAAAAATTTAGATGCCTCAGATAGAACTCAAAGTAAAAAGCAGAGCACTAACTATATTTGGGGGTTTTATTTATATGAACTAGAAGTTAAGAATCCTGTTTTTAGACTCATTAATTGGGATGTATTATGTAGTAAAAATAATAGCTAATATATATGTAATATATATATGTATGTATATAGTGCCCACTACTGAGGAGACACTATACTAAACATTTGAAAAATATTATCTATATCTTTTGAATCTCACAACAACCCTAGGAGATAGGTGCTATTATCATTATTATCACTGATTATAAATTATAATGTATATATAATAGTTATAAATAGCTTTATACAAGTTAAGTGACTTGCCCATGGTCACACAGTTAATAAGTACCTGAGGCTAGATTTTAGTAAGTGTGTGCATATACATACATGTGTATATGTACATCTATGCATATATACATGTTAAATGATTACGGGGTGCAGGCATTTTAAACAATAATTTCCCTTGAGTCTTTTATAATGTATAGATTCAAAGTGTAAAAATGATCTAGATTTAGCTACAACAAAAGTTTCTTAAATGACACACCAACAGTATAAATTCAGAAAAATAAGTGTGTCTTATAGAATATAAAATTACTCTTAAAGGAGAGAGCTTTTGCAGCGTTGGGTATGGGAATCCAATCACATTAGTTCAATTCAGCTGACATTTATTAAACATTGTGCAAAGCTGGGAGGATAGATCTCACGGCAAGCAGTAGTATGTCTAGGAGTAAAAGATTGTAAGGAGAATCTTTGCAAAAATTTGCTGAGTCTCCAAATTAAGAATATGAAAAATTTTAAAATAACCAAATACCCCCTTTCCCTTTGTGAGTGTCTTTTTTAACTAAATAGTTTGTATTTTGTTGTAGTATTCTTCCTGTTTTTTATTATTAATTTAACTTTTCTAATTCACCATCATTGAAACTACAAGAATCTCAAAGAATCATAATTCTAGAAACTTAAGAAAAGGCTTTAGAGACAAAATAAATGCTAAAGCATTCAGTCACACAGTCAATAAACATTTATTAAGTTAAAGATAGTATGCTCTCAGGGAGCTAACAGTCTAATAGTGCATGCAAACAATTATGTACAAAGAGGCTATAGACAGAGGGGGAAGACACTACAAGTTTTTTGGTGTAAATTCTTAAAAAAAGAAATTTCCTCTTCATTCTTGCTCCAGATTAAGACACCTCCAGGATAAGGTCAAAAATTTCCAGATTACTACTCCCTAGTAAGGATTATCTGGCCAATTAGTAAGTGAATAACATCCATACCTAAAACTCAAATTCTAAATCAATAGGAAATCATTATCAATGAATAAGGAAAGTGGAGATGTAGGAAAGCATTTTAACAAACTACCTTTAAATTCTTAACACAAGGAATTTTAAAAAAATCAATTCTTAGATTTAACAGTAATTGAAATCAATAGTGCAAACATTATATTAGAGAAATATATGAGAAAGTCAGATGGCCTGGGAGGTAACCGGTACTTTCCCTAAATGGGAAAGGAGCAGTTGTAGACTACTTTCTGGTCCTGGAAACTGTCCCCCAGATTGGCATTTTGGAAGTCTTCATGGTTATGTGAAGGCAGACTGATGCTTTAATCAAGTTTGAAGGCATTATTTTTTGACCACTAGCATCAGACAGAAAATCAGAAACTAGGGACAGCTAGTGTGGCACAATGGATAAAGCACTGGCCCTGGATTCAGAAGGACCTGAGTTCATATTTGAACTCAAGACACTTAATTACTTAGCTATATGATTTTGTGTAAGTCACTTAACCTTATTGCCTTGCCAAAAAGAAAATAAAATCAGGAACTATGAGTAACAGTAACTTTAATGAAATCATATTTTTAAAAAATTACTGGTTCATGATAGTATTGCTAAAGCTTACAGTTCCTTTACAAAATAAAAAACCTGTAAATTGAAACTGGATTGGTCACAACAGAATATTTTTGAGCAGAAATTTAAATGAACTAGACTGGTTCAGAGAATTGTTCAATAGCCCATATCCTGTTTGCAAAGGAAACCTTTTTTTATTCTAGGACACCAGATTCATTGTTCCTTTACAAAGTTTCCAGTCCCTCCCACACATCATTTTAATTTCAAAACTGAATTTCTGAATTTTAAAAATGGGGAGAGGGAGAAGGAAAGAATTTTGATTTCCTCAAGAGATGTGAGTCGCTAAATTATAATTAAATATTCTAATTAATCTTTTGTCCTCTAACAGTTCAAGAGCACTTTTTACTGTATAATCAAAGAACCAGATACCTGAACTAACCCCATTTGATAATCTTACTTTGAATTAAAACTTTTCATCCTACTATCTATTTTCTTTGCCTTAAAAATGCACTATCAGTTGACACAAATTGATCTTTTGAGATAGTCTTAAATTCCAATTCCTTTGATATTAAAACACATTTTTGAGAGGGGTGGCTTCAGGGTTTGAATCCACAGGTAGACTTCTGGTATTCAAAACTTGGCATTTGTTATCTCTGTCCCTTTCTCAATTCTCCTTTGACAATTTCCATCAGCTCCATTTCCCAACTTATATATTTTCTGAATCCTACAAAAATAAAGAGATTTGACATTTAAGCTCTAATTCCAGTTACTAATAGACTTTTTTTTAATGGAGCATGAATTTTCTACCTATTCTGTAATTACTAAAAAATAGTTTTCAAAAGATTTAGCTTCCCAAAGTAAGAGAACACTTTAGTTCAAAATTAGAGCCTCAAAAGAGCCTCAAAATTAGATTTCACCTTAGCACAAATTATAAATGTACTTGACCTTTAAGAGACAGAGTATGATTGGCCTGTTAGATCCAGCATGCAATGTTAGTTTTGGAAGACTACAAATCCCAGCATGCATCACCAGTTACTTTATTTAGATAACAGAGAAGCAGTGCATGTAGGGATATATAGCAGTATGGGGTCTGTAGTCAGATTACACTCGAAATCATTGATAAAAAGTTGTTCTGAGTATTTCATCAACCGTTTAAGTATCTTCTTCCAAGTCCAGGTTGCCCTCATTCTACATTATCCATATGGATTGCTAAAAAGGACAATCCATGGTTACACATTGTTATGACCAAAGTCTTCCCTTATTACTGAGTCACCTTAGAATTTCACAATCTGTACTACACAGTTCCGGTTTAGAAAAAGCAGCTAAGGGTGGGGGGTGGGGGGAGTGAAGGGATGTATTTATATATCTGTATCTATATGGAGAGACTTTTTAAAAAATTATTTTTTCCAAGTACATGCAAAGACAGTTTTCAGTACTCATCTTTTTATAAGATTTTAAGTTCAACAATTTTCTAACACCCTCCCTTCCCATCCCAAAACAACAAGCAATCTGATATAGGTTATACATGTACAATCATGCTTAACTTTTCCCATATTAGTCACGTTGTAAAAGAAGAATCAGAACTAAAAGAATAAGAAAAAAATAAAACAAGTTTTAAAAAGTGAAAATAACATGCTTTAGTCTGCATTCAGACACCAGTTTTTTTCTCTGGTTGTGTTTCTATCACAAGCCTTTCCATCACTTGAACTGCTGAGAGGAACTAAATCCATCATAGTTGATTATCACACAATGTTCTTGTTAAGGTGTACAATTCTCTCCTGGTACTCTTCATTTCACTCAGCATCAATTCATGCAAGACTTTCTAGGTTTTTCTGGAATCTGCCCACTCACAGGTTCTTATAGAATAATACTCCATTACATTCATATACCACAATTTCTTCAGTTGTTTCCCAGGGCATCACCTCAATCTTCAATTTTTTTGCCACTACATAAGGAGCTACTATAAATATTTTTGTACATGTGGGCCATCTCGCTTTTTTTTATGATCTCTTTGGGATACAGACCTAGTAGTAGTATTGCTACATCAAAAGGTGTGCAGTTTTATTGCCTTTTGCGGATAGTTCCAAACTGTTCTCCAGAATGGTTGGATCATTTCACAACTCTACCAACAGTGCCTCAAGGTCCCAGTTTTCTCACATCCCCTACAACATTTGTCATTTTTCCTTCTTTTTTCATTTTAGCTAATTTTATAGATATGAAGTAGTACCTCAAGGTTGTTTTAATTTGCATTTCTCTAATCAGTAATGTTTTGGAGCATTTTTTTCATATGACTATAGATAGCTTTAATTTCTTCATCTGAAAACTATCTGTTCATATCCTTTGGCCATTTATCAATAAATTTTGACTCGGTTCTTTATATTAGATTTGAGACCCTTATCAGAAACACTAGCTATGAAAATTGTTTCCTAGATTTCTGTGTTCCTTCTAATCTTGGTTGCTTTAGTTTTATTTGTGCAAAACCAATTTAATCCAATGTAATCAAAATTACTTATTTTGCATTTTATAATATTCTCTGTCTCTTGTTTGGTCATAAACTCCTTCCCTCTCCATAAATAGATAAACTATTTCTTGTTCTCCTAATTGGCTTATGGTATTACCCTTTATGTCTAAATCAGGTACCCATTTTGACCTGATCTTGGTATAGACTGTGAGATGTTGACCTATGTCTAGTGTCTGTCATATTATTTTCCAGTTTTTCCCAACAATTTTTGACAAATAATGAGTGCTTAATCCAGAAGCTAGAATATTTGGGTGTATCAAAAAGTAGATTATGATACTCATTTACTACTGTTTCTTTTATATCTAATCTATTCCACTGATCCACTATTCTTTTTAATACCAATTATGGTGACTGCTGCTTAATAAAATAGTTTTAGATCTGATAATAGCTAGGTCATCCTGCTTTGCATTTTTTTTATCAGTTCCCTTGATGGTCTTGACCCTTTGTTCCTCCAGATGAATTGTTACTTTTCCCTAGCTTTTTAAAATCATTTTTTTCATAGTATGATTGGTATGACACTGAATAAGTAATGTAGGCAAAATTGTGATTTTTTTTATATGAACTCAGGGTACTCATGAACAATTGACATTTTTCCAATTGTTTAGATATGATTTGTGCAAAAAGTGTTTTGCAATTGTGTTCATTTAGTTTCTGGGTTTGTCTTGGCAGGTAGAGTCCCAAGTATTTTATGTTATCTACAGTTACTTTAACTGGAATTTCTCTTTCTGTATCTTGCTGCTGGGCTTTGTTGGTAATATATAAAATGTTGTTGATTTATGTAAGTTTATCTTATATCCTGTAACTTTGTTAAAGTAGTTAATTGTTTCAAATAGTTTTTTAAATTTTCTAAGATTCTCTCAGTATACTGTTATGTCATCTGAAGAGCTATAGTTTTGTTGCCTATTCTAATTGCTTCAGTTTCTTTTCATATTGTTAAAACTAACATTTTTTTTTAGTTTTTTCAAGGCAATGGGGTTAAGTGGCTTGCCCAAGGCCACATAGACAGGTAATTATTAAGTGTCTGAGGTCATATTTGAACTCAAGTACTCCTGACTCCAGGGCCGGTGCTCTATCCATTGTGCCACCTAGCCACCCCAAAACTAACATTTCTAATACAATACTGAATAATAGTAGTGATAATACGTATCCTTGTTTCATCTGTGATCTTATTGGGAATGCTCCTAGATTATTCCCATTACAAATAATGCTTGCTAATAGTTTTAGATAGATATTGCTTATCATTTTAAAGAAAGTAGAGCTTCTTAACCCTTTTTTGAGCCTTCGATAACTTTTGCATTCTGGTAAAGGCTATGGATCCCTTCTCAGAAAAACTTTTTTTCATTTTCTTTATTTTCTTTTAATTTTTTTATTTTAAACTTAATTACAAAATAAGGAAAGGAAAAAATATTACTATGCACACAGCAGAACATAGAGGATTTGATATATAGATTTCCATTTCAAGAAAGCCTGTGTAGTAAATACTACTCTTTGGATTCATAGGTGTAGTAGCTTGTTGTTCTCTACGTTGCACTTTTTACTTTCTTTTTTCCTCCCCACCCACACATATAGATACACATATATGTATATATACATGTATATACACATTTCACATGTATATACATATGTTCACTTTTATTTTTAATCATATACATACATACATACATATACATTCAAACACACAGGTAAGTCTGTACCTATGCTTATCTCCACCTATCATCTGTCTCTCTGAAGGAAGATAGCAGCCCCCTTTGTGAGGTTTTTATGTTTTTATGCTCTTTATGCTTTTCTAAATCAACCAGGTCATCATTTCCTCTACCATAGCAATATTCCAACAAAATCACTTGAGGTACTGTCTATGAAAAACCTCTTTCCAATTTTCTGCATTCCTTCTATTCTTAGATGCATGTTTTTTGGGGTGAAGGGTGTAAGGAGGACTAGTACCTTGGTATGAGGACTGCTGAGTTCTTTTCAGGGCTGCTTTCCACCTTTGATGTCCACCTGAGCCAAGTAACTCTCAACTGTGGCTCCAAGAAGCTGTAGCATGCACAGCAACCACACCCTGGTAAACCCTCTCTGCAGGTGGGCTAAATCAGGGACAGAGTCTGAAACTCATTGGTGAATAGTGGGGGTGTTTACCCCAAGCATGCAAAGTCTTCTACTGGTGGAATGGGTAGAGGAAAACAATTTGCTCCAATGGCCATGGAACCAGCTGAGGCAGGTGTTGTGGATGCTTAGAGTTTTTTAAGACACCAAAGATATCAGTCATCCACTGCATCTAGAGCCATCACTTTTTGTCTTGACTGTCTTACTATCCTGGATCATGATTACTTTGGAACAGAAAGTGAGGCAGATGACATTGTTTAGCTCTAATTCACTTAAATCCAATTTATACATGCAATAAAAGGCATCACTTATAACCTTCTTCAAAGTCCCATGGGGATAAGCAAGTGATGAAGCACAGGTGTGAATATACTGGGAGCTGCAGTCACAAGCCTGCACACAGGTAGCCCAGGCCATAGGGTTGTTTCCCCACTAGAAACATCAGTGAGATTCAGCAGCTGCAGATGACTGAGCAGCTCTTTTAAGGTTCACACCAGTTATAGCCTGAAAAGATGCCCTAAAAATTGTTTGTTACTCCACCCTGGTCTGATTCCTGCAGCAGGTGGGGATCCCACCATGTGGTCAAGAGACAAAAAAAAGTCTACAAAAACTTCTTCAAAGAAGATTCCACTTACCATAGGTGCATGGAATGTGGATGTACACACTTACATACAACACAAGATCCAATAGATCTGAAAAACAAACAGCTCTTGTTGCAAGAGAACTCAGCAGGTATGATAGCCAAATAGCAGTCCTGAGTGAAGCAAGGCTGGCAAATGAAGGCCAGTTTACTGAAGTCAGAGTTGTATACATGTTTTTCTGGAGTGGTTGCAGGGAACGAAGTGAAGCTGGGATACGTTTTGCAATCAAAACTAATCTAGTCAACATTCTTGAATACCTACCAAAAATAGGCTCATGACAATGAGATTGCCACTTCCAGGAAAACGCCAAGCTACGATCATCAGTGCCTATGTTCCCACCATGACGAACACTCATGAAATTAAGGAAAAATTTAATGAATCCCTGGAGACTGTTATCATCAATGTACCAAAAGAGGACAAGTGTATAATTCTGGGTGACTTGGATGCTGGTGTAGACTCAGAATACCAGACATGGCAGGGAGTCCTTGGGAGGAATGGAGTTGGAAACAGTAATAGCAATGGTCACCTACTACTGAAGACTTGTGCATCTCATGACCTCATCACAAAAACTGTCTTCTGCTTACCTAAATGCAACACTTCCTAGATGTACCCTTATGGCAAACATTGGCATCTAATAGACTATGTGATTGTAGGGAAAAGAGACAGATAGGATGTGAGTATAACAAAGGCAATGTTTGGTGCAGAGTGCTGGAGTGATCACAGACTCATCATCTCTCTAAGCTAAATCTTCACATTTAACCAAAGTGGCATCCCCAAAGCAAAATGAATATTAGAAGAATTAATGTCACAAGATTTGAGTGTCTCTCTGAGTGGGAACAGTTTGTTGCTAACTTCAAGGGAAAACTGAGCCAACACACAGTTGGCCACAGTGGAGCAGAAAAAGAGTGGGCAGCTTTCAGAGAGCTGGTGTATAACACTGCCTTTGCTCATCTGGCAAACACCAAGAACATTCACAAACACCAAGACTGGTTTGATGAAAATGAGGAGGAAATGCAGAAACTGCTAAATGAAAAAACAAGAACTCCACAGGGTTTACCAGCAGGATAGTTCATCCATTTCTAAGAAGGCAGCATTTAATTCCATCAAAAGTAAAGTAGAAGTGAAACTTAGAGAGATGCAGGACTTTTGCTTCAGTAAGAAGACAGATGAAATTCAATTTTATGCTGACAGTAATATACCAAACTGCTTTTATGATGCCCTGAGGGCTATTTATGGGCCAAAGACATATGATGCATCTCAACTATTCAGTGCTGATGCATCCACATTGATTAATGATAGGGACATGATCCTGGAGAGATGGGTTGAACACTTCCATAGTGTTTTTAACAGACTATCACCAATAAATGTAGAAGCCATTGACCATTTACCTCAAATTAAAGTCAATCAGTCCCTAGCTGAAGTTCCAACTAAAGAAAAGGTTTTTGAATGTGATTAGTCTCTTTTCAAGTAGCAAAGCACCTGGCGCTGAGATCCATTGCTCATCCAAAAACTGACTGAAATTTTCCAGGTTATGTGGCATGAAGAGCTTATTCCCCAAGAATTCATGGTTGCCTCCATTGTCCATCTCTATAAAGGTAAAGGGAATAGATTGTCCTGTGACAATCACAGGGGTATTTCTCTTTTAGTCATTGCTGGGAAGATTCTTGCCAGAGTCAGTATATAACATTTGTAGAGCTGACCAAGGTCTTCAATAGCATCAGTTGTGAGGGTTTGTGAAAAATTATGTCAAAATTTGGTTGCCAAAGGAAGTTCATCAGTCTCATTTTGGTCTGATAAGCCACAGTTGGACACACTGTAATTTGTCTCAAACATAACAATGTCATTTTGGTCTTCTTTGATGATGAAGGACAATAACCATCAAAGTGTATGTTTTATTTATACAAGGGTACTATAATTTATTTATCTATTTATTTATTTTTTTATTAAAGATATTTGAGTTTTACAATTTCCCCCCAGTCTTACTTTCCTCCCCCACCCCACCCCCACAGAAAGCAATCTGTTAGTCTTTACTTTGTTTCCATGTTGTACATTAAAAGGATACTATAGTTTAAAATAATCTAAACTATCCATTTTACAATTCAATAATGCTCTCATTTTAAAATATGGTTTAAGGTCTGATATTACTAGATCTGACCCAAATGGACATTGGTACTAATTTTTTTTTTTAACTCAGTAAGATAACTTTTTAGTGATGGCATTTTTTGGGGGGATGGCATTACATAAAAAAATCAGGTAAAATTGTCATTTTTTTATCATATTGGCTTACCTATAAATACTACTTCAATTATTTAGATCTTGGCTTATTTGTATAAAATATGTTCATATATTTTTTAGTTATAAACATAAAATTATATTATTTAAAAATATAAACATACAAAATTATGTTTGTTTTAGCAATTCTGTCAGGTATTTATACTGATATATCTATGAAACAATAGACAGTATTGTCTAAAACAATACTGAATAGTATGGTTGACATATAGTGTAGTTTCCCTATTTTTCTCTTTTGATTAAATCTATTTTAGCTTAAGTCTTGTTCTGAGATCATGATTACTACCTCTGCTTTTACATAACAAATTCTACTCCTTAGTTTTCTATTTTTGTGTGTATCTCTCATTTTTATAGTTTTCCTGAAAGCAATATATTGTTGAATTCAAATTTTTAATCTGCTGTCAGTTTCTACCATATAAATTCTTCCCACCCACATTCCAAATAATTATCTTTCCTTACTGTCCTCACCTATTCCTATCACTCCTCTGCTTTACTTCTATGCACCACCTTATCCTCCTATCCCTTAAACTCTCCATCCTTCCTCATCTTCTCCCTCCACTTTGTCCCCTACTTTCTTTAGAAGACTTTTATATGTACATATGCATATATGTTGTTCCCTCTTTAACCCATTCCCAATGAGTAAGGTTCTTCTCTATTGGCTTCATTTGTGTGAGATAATTGCTCTGTTTTATCTCTCCCTAAACTAGAATATACCCCATTGTACTCAGCTCAGTTCAAGTCTTTCTTTCACACTACTCAAATAAAAATCAATCATAAAAAAACTGATATTCTCATGTATAAAAAAGTAAACAGTTTGACCGTTTTGTGTCCCTTCTAATTGGTCCTTAATGTTTACTTTATATTTCTCTTGAATGAATGAAAATAGTCATTTTTAAAAAATAATGATTGAAGGAAATGCCAAATTTAAGTTAGGTAGGGGATAATGAAAATATGTATTTTTTCTCATCCATTCATGGAATCATTGAAATCTATCTGAAGAGAAGGTTCTTCATGGGTTCCATGTTAAGAACCCTGGGTTATGGAAGATCAGACAAAAAAAGGGGACAAGAAGAGAAGAGATAATGGGGAAGATCATTTTGCCTTGAAGATTTGTCAGCTAACAAGACTGATTTTCTTTATATAATTCTTAGACTGCAATCTGTTTAAAAAACAAACAAGCAACTTCATTTGAAAATTGAGGGTGGGGGGGCAGCTAGGTGGCGCAGTGGATAGAGAACTGGCCCTGGAGTCAGGAGTACCTGAGTTCAAATCTGACTTCAGACACTTAATAATTACCTAGCTGTGTGGCCTTGGGCAAGCCACTTAACCCCATTTGCCTTGAAAAAAAAGAAAATTGAGGGTGGGTAAGAAAGAGGAAGGCTACTTCATGGTCAAAGAGAGAAAAAATTCACAAATAGAGCTTTTCTCCATTTTTCTTGATCCCAATTAACTTTTCCAACATAATTTATATAGTACATCCCAACATCCACTTTCTCATTGAGGTCTGAATAACAATTGGTGGCAAGTGTCTGTTGGGGAATCGTAATTGGTATTTCAGGAGAAGAGAAAACAGCAGTCCACAGAACCTTCTTCCTCGATCCACTTTTGCTTTGTTGAAGGGTTAGGCCTAACCAACCACATTTAGAAAAACAAAGCAGATGAAAAAATATTATAGTCCCCAGAGTATAGTTGTATCAAACATCTATTTGGATATACACTAGAGGAGAGGAACACAGGGCAGCATAGCTACACTGGAACAAACCAGCCCCAGCAATCCAGGATCAGAGAGTGGGGCAACTGGGGCAGTGGCGGGGGTGGCAATTTCCAGACCTCTCAGCCCAGAGACTTCTAAGGAAAACATGGAAGGTATGCAGGAAAAGTCTGCCACACCAGGGTAAGAGTAGACCACAGTTCAGTGTAGGCCTCAACAGGGAAAATCTGACCCCAGAGGATTAGAAGCAATCCTTCAGAGCCACGGAATCAGCAGAGGCAGCTGCTTCTGGAGCTCTTGGTCCGCAGACCATAAGATAGTCAGAAGGAGACATCTCTTTGTTATCACTGAGGCAGGAATGAGTTGTAGACCTGGGCATCACACAAGCAAAACAGACCTGACTTTTGCAGGGGAATAAAGGACCTTCCTCACACAGTTTTGAGGGCAGAAAGGAATGATTGTGGTCACCTACGGACCAGAGCACAGGCCAGGAGGGTAGGGGGAAAGCTCTTCCTAGATCATACCATCTTGGAAGATATAAAAATTTGCAGGTTTCTAGAGGTATATCTGAAAACATATGCACAAAACCCCAGAAGCTTGGGCCATCCTGGAAGCAGAGTCCTACCTTAACATAGAGATAAAATCAAGTCAATGACTGGGGAAATGAGCAAAGAACAGCAAAAAAAAAATCTGACCCAAGAAAGTTATTATGGTGATTAGAATGATCACAATACTTACTCAGAAGAAAACAAAATCAAATATCCAAAGCCTTTTAGAAAAATATGAATTAGTCTCAGGTCATGGAAGAGTTCGAAAAGGATTTTGAAGAAGGGAGGTAGAAGAAAAATTGGGAAGAGAAATGAAAGTGAGATGGGAAAATCCTGAATACTGAGTCAGCAGCTTAGAAAGGAGATACAGATAAAAAAAAAGGGGGACAAGAGGAGAAGAGATCTTAAAAGAGATCTTAAAAACCAGACTGGGTCAAATGGAAAAAAACAAAAAAAATGAGGAAAAGAATGCCTTAAAAAGCAGAAATGGAAAAGGAGATGTAAAAACTCACTGAAGAAAATAATCCCTTAAAATATAGAACTGAGGGGCCTCTAGGTTGTATAGTGGATAAAGCAACAGCCCTAGAGTCAGGAGTACCTGGGTTCAAATCCAGTCTCAGATACTTAATAATTACCTAGCTGTGTGGCCTTGGGCAAGCCACTTAACCCCACTTGCCTTACAAAAACCTAAAAAATAAAATAAAATAAAATAAAATATAGAACTGAGCAAAGAGAAACTGATGACATTGTGAGTAGTCAAGAAATAAGAAAACAGAACCAAAAAATAAGGAAAAACTAGAGGAAAATGTGAAATGTCTCATTGTAAAAACAACAGACCTGGAAAATAGATCCAGGAGAAGTAATTTAAAAATTCTTGTACTACCTGAAAGCCATGATAAAAAAAAAGGACCTAGATATTTCTTTCAAGAAATTATCAAGGAAAACTGTCTTGATATTCTAGAAGCAGAGGGTAAAATAGAAATTGAAAGAATCCACCTGAATGAGATCCTAAAATGAAAATTCCCAGGAATATTATAGCCAAGTTTCAGAGCTCCCAGATCAAGAAGAAAATATTGCAAACAGTCTGAAAGAAACAATTCAATTATCAAGGAGCTATAGCTAGGATAATACAAAATTTAGCAGCTTCTACATTAAGGGATTGTGGGACTTGGAATATGATATTCTAGAAGGCAAATGAACTTGGATTGTAACCAAGAATCAATTATTCCTCACATCAAAAGAAATCAGGGATTTTCCCATAGCCCTTTAAAAAGCCATATTTTTTAAAATTTGTCTGTTTTTTTAAAAAAGATTTTATTTTGAGTTTTACAATTTTCCCCCTAATCTTACTCCCCTCCCACCCCCCACAGAAGACAATTTGCCAGTCTTTACATTATTTCCATGGTATACATTGATCTAAATTGAATGTGATGAGAGAGAAATCATTTCCTTAAGGAAGAAACATAAAGCAAAAGAGATAGCACGATCAGACAATAAGATATCAGGTTTTTCCCCCTAAATTAAAGGTAATAGTCCTTGGTCTTTGTTGAAACTCCACAGTTCTTTCTCTGGATACAGATGGTATTCTCCATTGCAGACAGCCCCAAATTGTCCCTAATTGTTGTACTGATGGAATGAGCAAGTCCATCAAGGTTGATCATCACCCCCATGTTGCTGTTAGGATGTACAATGTTTTCCTTGTTCTGCTCATCTCACTCAGCATCAGTTCATGCAAATCCCTCCAGGCTTCCCTGAATTCCCATCCCTCCTGGTTTCTAATAGAACAATAGTGTTCCATGATATACATATACCACAGTTTGCTAAGCCATTCCCCAATTGAAGGACATTTACTTGACTTCTAATTCTTTGCCACCACAAACAGGGCTGCTATGAATATTTTGGTACAAGTGATGTTTTTACCCTTTTTCATCATCTCTTCAGGGGGTAGACCCAGTAGTGGTATTGCTGGATCAAAGGGTATGCACATTTTTGTTGCCCTTTGGGCATAGTTCCAGACTGCTCTCCAGAAAGGTTGGATGAGTTCACAGCTCCACCAACAATGTAATAGTGTCCCAGATTTCCCACAACCCTTCCAACAATGATCATTGTCCTTTCAGGTCGTATTGGCCAGTCTGAGAGGTGTGAGATGGCACCTCAGAGTTGCTTTAATTTGCATTTCTCTAATAAGTAATGATTTAGAGCAATTTTTCATATGACTATGGATTGCTTTGATCTCCTCATCTGTAAATTGTCTTTGCATATCCTTTGACCATGTGTCAATTGGGGAATGGAAAAAGCTATATTTTTAACATAGTTTCCTGTGGATGATATATGATTTTTTAAGCACAGAACATCAAAATTTGGAAGAAGTAAAATTATGGATAACCGAAAGGGTAAATGGAAAGATCATAATGGGCATAAGTGGACTGTGACATGTTATAAACCACGATTTCCATAATGACACTATTAACATAAATGACATAATTAAAGAAATGGGTGCAGAAAATGAAGGAAGTCAGTCACATATTAAGAAATAATAGACTACAGCTCCTAGGGCTGATATGTAGTGCTTTTTAGGAAGATACCTGGGTAACCTTGAAATTCTGAATAGCCTTTCTGGTACATCTTCTATGAAAAATTGAGAGACCATGGACAAGAATTTCACAGAGAGATAACACAAAAGGGGTTTGATCCCAATCACCATACCATCAAAACAGAGATTCACCAAATTATTATGCAGTGTCTCAAGAAGCATAGATCAGCAAGTTTTTATTAAGTGTTTGTTTATTTTGTGCCCAAACTGTTCTAGACAATGGGGATTCAGGAACAAAACTGAAACCATCTTGTCAAGCTCAGAGATCTAATAGGGGGAGAAAAGATACAGATATGATATTGGTAGATTCAAAATAAGTTTACAAGGTGATTTTGGTCAGAGGCAGGAAATTAAGGAGTAATTTCATGTAGACAGTAGTATTTGAGCTGAATTTTGAAGGAAAATAAGGATTCTAAGAGAGAGGGAAGGAAGAAGGAAGTGCATGGAGAGTGGGCAGCTCATGCAAATGTGTGGGGTGCTTATGTTGCGGTCTATTGGGGAAAATGTAGAGTACATGAAGCGAGTAATGTGTAATAAGGCCAGAAAGATAGATTATGAAGAGACTTGCATGCCAATTAGTTTAGATGAGTGATGGGAGGTGGTGGTGGTGATGGTGGTAAAAGTTGTTGTTCATACCTATCTGACTCCATGGACTTTTGTCCATGGGATTTTCTTGGCAAAGATAATAGAATAGTTTGCCACTCTTCTTTTTTCATTATTGCCTTCATTTTATAGATGAAAAAGGTGGGGCAGGTAGGGGTTAAGTGATTTTTCCCAAGATCATATAGCTAGTAAGTGTCTGAGGCTGGGTTTGAATTGGTGGTGGTGGCAAAAGGCAGTTACCAGAGAGTCAAAGGAGTTTATTAAGTAGAAGAGTTAACATGGTCAGAACTGTGTTTTAGGAAAATCATTTTAGTAGCTGTATGGAGAATAGATTGCAATAGGAGTGAAACCCAAGTAAGGGAAATCAATTAGGAGACCTCCAAATGGATACTATTCTGTTACATTTACTATGTGCCAGACACTGTGCTAAATAAAAGTTTACATCATAAGCAAATTGGAGGAGCAAGGAAGAAATTACCTTTCAGATACATGCATATGGGAAGAATTCATCACCAAACAAGGGCTAGAAAAAAATTAGAGAAGATAAAATAGATAATTTTGGTTAAATGAAATTTTAAAAATTACAAATGCAATGCAGCTAAAATTAGAAGGAAACAATTAAATGGAGGGGGAGGGAATCTGAGGCAAATTTCCAAAATATATAAAGATTTGAGTCAAATTTGTAGGGCTAAGAGTCATTTCTCTATTAATAAATGGTCAAAGGATATTAACAGGCAGTTCTAAAGGGAAGAGATCCAAAAGATCTATAGTCATATGAAAAAATACTCCCTATCACTATTAGAGAAATACAAATACAAGTACCTTAAATATTCTACCTCACAAACATCAGATAGACATAGATATCAAAAAAAAAAGAAAAATGACAAATGTTGGATGTGGGGAAAACTAATCCATTAATACTATGTAGGTGAAGTTATGAACAGTCCAGTCATTCTGGGAAGCACTTTAGAACTATGTTTCAACCACTGGAAAAAATTTAAAACAATGCTCCAAAAATTAGTAAACTGAGCATGTCCTTTGACCCAATCATCTCACTACTAAGACTATATACCCAAAAACATCAAAGAAGAAAAATATAGCAGCCTTTTAAAAAAAATAGTGGCAAAGAACTAGAAACTAAAGGGCATATCCATCAGTTGGAGAGTGGCTTGAACAAGTTGTGGCAATGTGAATACAAGGGAATATCATCATGCCGAATGAAACAAAGGGGATGCCTTTGGAGAAATCTGGGTAAATTTACATAAACCAATGCAGATGAAAGTAAGCACAAGGAAAACTTTACACTAAATAACATTGTTAAAACAACTTTGAAAGACTGAAGAATTCAGATCAACCATAATTCTAGAGGATTGATGATGAAAAAAAATTCTAACCTCTGACATTGAGGTGATGAACCAAATATGCAGAATAACCTTTTCTTTTTTGACATGGTAAATATGGGAAATCTATTTTGCCTGACTATGTATATTTATTACAAGGGTTTTATTTTCTTTTTTTCTCCTGTGGGAGAGGAAGTGGTAAAAATTAATTCAAAATAAAATAGCAACAGAAAAGGCTATACCGATATCTTGAGAGATAATAAGAGTCTGAACTGAGGTGGTGATTGATGAGTGTAGAGCAGAGATGTCAAATTTATGCCTTACAGGCTATATTTGCCAGAATCAGACTAAAGTGTAATTGAGAAATTTTAACTAGAGTTAAATAAAAATATGTTAAAAGATAAAGATATTAGTTTGTGGTATTCTAAGTCAATATACAGCCTAATATCCAGTTTTATTTGAGTGTGACACCACTGGTATAAGGAAAAGGATAAATACAAGAGATGCTGTAAAAGCAGAAATGACAAGATTTAACAATTTACTGGATATGAGAGTTAAGCAAGAGGGAGAAGTTGGGGATGATATGGATATTTTGGACTCAAAAAATTAGAAAGATAGAGGTGTCCTTGACAGAAATAAAGTTCAGAAGGGATAATTTGGGATAAAAGATGAGTTCTGTTTTAAGATATGCTGAGTTTGAAATGCTCATAGGACATCCAGTTTGAAATATCTCAAAAGTTATGTGGACTGAGTGCAGGAAAGAGATTGTGACTGAAAATTTAGAAATGGTAGTAATCATCTGCATAGAGATGATAATTAGATGAGGTGGAGCTATACCAAGTACAGAAAGAGAATAGAAGAGATCCAAAGTTAGAGGGTTGGAACACATCAACTGTTGAAGGGTATGTTTATGATCCAAGAAAGAAAAGTAAGGAGAAAATTAGAAAGGGAGATAACCAAGAGGGAACAATGTTATAAAAGCCCAAAGAGGAACCACTATCAAAAAATTGCAGAGGGGTCAAGAAGGGTAAAGACTGAAAGTAATTAGACTTGGTAATTAAGAAATCTGGTAATTTTGGAGATACTAGTTTTAGTTGAATGATGATTTGGGAAGTCAGATTGTAGAGGCTTGAGAAGAATGAAAGGAGACAAAGGAAAAGTGTAGACTTCTTTTTATAGTAAGTTAGCTTTAAAAGGAAAAGCAAAGGGAGATGATGTAGAGATCAGTGAAGATTTCTTTTAAAAAAAGATTTGAGTTTTGCAATTTTTCCCCCTTATTTCCCTCCCCCCCACCCCCCACAGAAGGCAATTTGCCAGTCTTTACATTGTTTCCATGGTATACATTGATACAAATTGAGTTTGATGAGAGAGAAATCACATCCTTAAGGAAGAAACAAAGTATAAGAGATAGCAGGATCAGACAATAAGATATCAGTTTTTCCCCCCCCTGAATTTAAGGTAATAGTCCTTGGTCTTTGTTCAAACTCCACAGTTGTTTCTCTGGATACAGATGGCATTCTCCATTGCAGGCAGCCCCAAATTTTCCCTGATCCTTGCACTGATGGAATGAGCAAGTCCATCAAGGTAGATCATTGCCCCCATGTTGCTGTTAGGGTGTATTGTGTTCTGGTTCTGCTCATCTCACTCAGCATCAGTTCATGCAAATCCCTCCAGGTTTCCCTGAAATCCCATCCCTCCTGGTTTCTAATAGAACAAGAGTGTTCCATGACATACATATACCACAGTTTGCTAAGCCATCCCCCAATTGAAGGTTAATTTCTAGTTCTTTGCCACCACAAACAGGGCTGCTATATTTTTGTACAAGTGATGTTTTTATACTTTTTCATCATTAGTGAAGATTTCTTAAGGAGAATGAAATGTTTCAGGTTCAGTTTGAAGAATAGTTTGATATTCTTGTTGAAGAGTTACTATAAAATAAAATCATGTATAGATTCAGAGGTGGGAGGGACCTTAGAAATCAAATCCAATCACTTCATTTTATGAGAAAACTGAGGCTTAGGGGGATTCATATATAGGTGGGCTGTTAGGGGTTGGGTTATTAAAATTGGAGTTGAACAAATTAGCTTCTCAAATCATTGTGATAAAAACCTTAAAATTTATATATTGAATATATTTTTATTTTTGTGTTAGAGTACTTAAGAGTTAGGAAGACCCGAGTTCAAATCTCACTTTTGACACACAGCTGTATGTTTTCAGCCAAGTTAGGGAACCTTTTCTGGGTCTTAAAGTTTATCATCTGAAAAAAAATCAGAAACTCATTTTTCAGTGTGGTGGCAAAGCTCAAACGCAATATTTTACAGACTTTAAATAATTATTCAAAACCCAGCGCAGGGACTCCATCCACCAAAACAGATAATAGATTAATAGAGAATACCTGAGGGTAAGGAGTTTGCTCAAGATCACATAGCTACTTAAGTGTAACCTAAAAGCCTTGCAAATGTCTTCTGCTCTTCACAACAAGCATATGTGGTGAGTGCTATCGTTCCCCTATTTTACAGATGAGGAAACTAAGACTCAATGAAAGGAAAGGCCCAGGGTCCGGGTAAGAAAATGTGGTCTTTTGTTACTCCAGGCCCACGATTCTATCCACTGTGCCAGGCTGTGTCCAAGGGATCGTTTAATTGTGTATTCTTCTTCTTAAATCAGTTGATATCTTCTTCAGGCTGTAGCCGACGCTGTGACCAGCTTCCCTTGCCAGCCTGCCTGTGAAATCCACCTCGGCACGGAGTCGTTCCCCGTGCCCCTGCCTCAACCTACCGAAAGCACCTTGCGCCTCCTCGGTGCCGCCCTAAACGTGCACGTGCTGCTCCTCCATCCAACTGAAGCTCCCTCAAAGTGGACGGTGCTGGTTATCTAGTGTGCCGAGCACTGTGCCCGGCCCTTTGGGGGGTCCCGGCTGCCGGCCCGACCGCGTGCCCGGGATCCAGACTTTGTGCCCGCTGCGAGGCCCGCCTGCAGGCGCCGGGCACCCGGGCTCTGGCGTCAGCCCGCCCGGGGCCCGGGAGCCCAGGCGCGCTCCGCCCGCCCCTGCCCCCGCCGCTGCCCCCGGGCGCCCGGCCGCGGCCGCCGCCTCGCGGGGGTCGAGCCGGAGGGAGGCGGGGAAGAGTCGGGCCGGCCGTTCTGGGCATGCTCAGACCGCCCGTGCAGGCAGCCCGGGAGCGGAGCCGCGACCGCGAGCTGGCCCGCCTGCCCGACGCCGCGCCTCCCCGCGTGGGCCCCGCCGAGCCTCGGCCGGTCGCGGGCGCCCCCCCGGCCGGTCCCCGCCGCCCGCCCGGCCGCCCGGCCGCCCCGGCCCCGGCCCGCCCCGGCCCGGCCGGCCGCGCTCCGGCCCCCCGCTCCGCAAAGATGGCTGCCGTCCGCCGGGCCCGCAGTCACTGCCGCTGCCTGCTGCGTTTCTCCGACCGAGAACTCTGCTAGGCCGGGCGGCCGGGGGAGAGAGGAGAGACCGAGCCGCGCCACCGCGCCCCTGGCCGGGAGAGGGGCCGGGCCCGCCCGCCGCGGGGAGCCAGCCCCCCGCCGCCGCCGCCGCCGCCGCCGCAGCCCAGCATGGTAAAGGAGCCGGGGCGGGGGGCGTGCGGGGGGCGCCGAACCTCCCTTCCCCACGCGGCCCCCGGGGGGCGGGGGGGCAGGCGCGCCAGGCGGCCCCGCACCCGGCCCCGCGCCCGCTCCCTCTGCGTCCCCCCCCCCCCGTCAGTCCACAAACACTCGTGGAGGGGAAGCGCCGGCCGCTGTCGGGCGCCTGGTCCTTGCCGTGGGCCCTATGGGACGGGGGAGGAAACTGAGGCAGGCCCCGACGCTCTCCGCGCTGCCCAGGTGACGGGTGGTCTCCCTCCTCTCCCCCTCCCCCGGCTGTCACCAGTTAGAGCCGTTGGAGAGCATCCCCCCCCCACGAATCCCCAAATAAAGGGCCAGAACTCACGGGGAAAGTTCGCCCGTGGGAGCATTTTAGAGAGAAACTTTCTAGAGATCAGGGAGAATGTTCAGTCCCTTCTCCAGCTCGCCAGGCATGCTCCGCCTTTTTTATTTTCTTCTTTTTGGAGTCAGGGATTTTAGGAAACGATCAGACTGCTATTAGCAGGGATTATTCCGAAAAGAACAATTACCTTAGGTGCGTTGCTTTAGTGGAAAATAGAGAGCCCCAAATCTCCCCACCTCCCCACATCAGATAAGGGTGTATCTTCCAGAATTCTCTTTGACAACTCTGAGTGAAATTGAGCTCTTGGGAGATTCTCCACGAGTAAATAGTGAAATGACAAAGGAATTTGCTCGGTACTGAATGTGGTCAGTCACATAGAAATTGTGGATTAAAACTGGAACAGGGCAGGAAGCCCCCCACCCGTGGGTAGGAAGATAGGGTGCCCTATTCTTGGTGATAGCCTTATTGAGTTTTGTGGGAAATTTTATGGGCAAGAAAGAGCCCAACCTGGGGGCCTGGGCTGTGACCTTCTTGAAGCTAGGTTTCAGGAGCTTGACAGCTGGGAATCCTTTGGTACTGCAGCCTGCTTGGACATGGAGTCTCCCATCTATGCAGTCAACTTTCATAGAGTCATAGGGTTCGGAGCTGAAAGGGAGCCTGGAGAGCTAGAACAGGTGTCCTTAACCTTTTTTCTAAGTCATGTTCTCTTTTAATAGTCTGGTGAAACTTAGGAATTGAATTCTCAGTATAATATTTTCATATGTAAAATACCATGCATAGAATTACAAAGGAAACCAATTATGTTGAAATAGTTA
The DNA here is from genome assembly GCF_037893015.1 of Macrotis lagotis. Classification (NCBI taxonomy): domain Eukaryota; kingdom Metazoa; phylum Chordata; class Mammalia; order Peramelemorphia; family Peramelidae; genus Macrotis; species Macrotis lagotis. The sequence goes on from NC_133662.1 coordinate 35,620,836, forward strand.
CTGAAATATTTTTTTTTAAAAACAAGTTCTTGGACCCTCGATTTAAGAACTCCTGATCTAGACCAGTCCCTTTATTTTATAGATGAGTAAACTGAGGGGCCAGAAGTGTGAAAGATATCTCTTTGGTACCAAATAAATTACCATTATAAGTAGCCAAGGAATGGATCTAAATAAGTTTTTTGGACCTGCCTACTTTGCCTCTCTTTTTTCCTATTTCTCCTAATAGAGCAAGAAAAAATATTTTGACTTGCTGTATGTGAATAATGGACTCCTATACCTGTAAATTTAAATTATTTCTATGATTTTCACATATTATTTCTTATTGTTTCAATTAGTTTGGAAATAGTGGGAATAAATAGTTTGGGAATAGAATTAGATTGCAAAATTTTCAAAGTGGCCTGCCTTCCCCAAGTCTTTTCTTTTAGGGAAGGATCTTGGGAGAACAGCAGGTATATTCAAAAGAAAGACAATATGAAAGTTAAATCCAGTATTGTCAAGATACCATTAAGCCTTGGGGTTCCTTGAGTTACTCAGTTTTGTGTTGCAGCTACTGTCTATATTATTTGAGGGTTATGGAGCAGAGTATTGAAGCAGAAGTTAGAAGAATGGGAATTGAGGATAGATGGCTATTAGAACTTACCAGACTTGATTATGGTGTGAAGGAGGGATTCAGATCAGGCTTAAAGTGTTCTCTTTTTGAGTCTTTCCAGAGTAAGACCCTTCTTGACCTTAATCTAGTGTCTAAATGAAATTGAGTACCAATGTCTCATGAAAACTTTCTAACTTCTCTCTTTCTCCTCATGCCGCATTTTATTTTTTTCTTTCTTTGAAAACTAAAAAATTAAACTTGCTTCTAAACTTGGGACATGATTCCCAGGATCAAAACAAATTTGTTAACCCTGATTTGTTTTTTTAACTTCATAACAATTTAACATTGGGTGAACATTCCCTTTTTCATAATTATTTTTTCTGAAAGTTCTTGAAAGTCTTAGCTAAAGAGTTAAATGTTTGCTATGTTAGTGATAAACTAAAGTTTGGCCACTGAAGATAAGAGAGAAAGCAAGAAGTCTTCTATAAATGTTAATTTGTAACATAGTGCTACAGGTTGAGAAAACTGTACTTTACAAAAAAAGTAGTGAAAATGTATGACTATGCAAAATTATTTTCTTTGCATTTTCTAAGTTATTATAAAGAAACTCAAATCCAACTAAATGTACCAGCATCTTACTGTCTTTAGAACATTACATTAAACTTCACTTGTGTATTTGTTCTTGCTAACTATAAAAGGAAGATACAAGGTAATTTCCTTGGTTGCCACAATTTCTATGTGACTGACCACATTCAGTATTGAGAAAATTCCTTTTTCATTTCACCGCTCACTTGTGGAGAATCTCCCAAGAGCTCAATTTTACTCAGTTGTGAAAGAAAATTCTGGAAGATACATCCTTATCTGATGTGGGGGAGGGGAATTGGGGATCTCTTTTTCACTAAGGCAACACACATAAGGTAATTGTTCTTTTTAGAATAATCCCTGATAATAGCAGTCTGATTGTTTCTCACCTGAAGCAAATATGATATAGGAAAACCTGGATTGAAAAATAAAATAAGTGGTAGTTAAATTGAACAAATTGTCACTTCACAAAGTAAGTTTCTATAGCCTCATTAAGAAATTATTTGCTAAATATATTTGAAAAATAATCCAGTTGGTAGAAATTAGAATCACACATATTTTTAGCAATATGCCCTTATGGAAAATATGCAAATTATGGAATAATTGATTTATGTAATTATTTGAAGTTTTATAGGGTGTTTTAGTGCAACAATTCCTTGTGCCAGGCAATTCAAATATTTACATTTTACAGTTGTAGAATTTGAGTCTTAGGGAGATTGTGACTTGTCTATAAACAAACACCTAATAAAGTGACAGAGTCAGGATATGAACACAGGTATCCTTACTCCTTATTCCAGCAACTAAATACTTTTTTTTATTATATAAATATTTTGTTTTCCAATTACTACAATAGTAGTTTCTACTTATGATTTTTTTCAAAGTTTTTGAATTTTACAATCCCCCCCCAGAAGGCAATCTTAATAATCTTTACATTGTTTCCATGATATGCATTGGTCAAATTGAAGATGTTGAGAGAGAAAACATATTCTTGAGGAAGAAATAAAAGTATGTACTATATAATTTTGCTATCTCTAATAAGACAACTTTTTTAAAAATTGGAGGTAATAATCTTTGGTTCTTGTTTAAACTTCACTGTTCTTTCTCAGGATACAGATGGTATTCTCTGTTGTAGATATCCTAAAATTGTCCCTGATTATTGCACTGATGGAAGGAGCAAGTCCATTAAGATTGATCATCACCCCCAGCAACCAAATTCTTGCATGAAGTATTAATTTGCTGATTCTCAGACCAAAGTAACTCAAACAAAGAAATACACTACTTAATCAACTTGGTCACCCCTTTTTTTAAATATATATCTACTGAGAACAAAACTGAGACATACTATTTTCTGAGCCTAATTCTTTGGAGTAACTCATGGAGAATTTGTCTAAAGGTCAGGAACTATTTTATTTTCATGAAACACTACCAGTAATTTAAAAAAAATTTAAGGCTTTTCTGCATCCTTGACACTAATTCTGTCTTGTTTCTACTTCAGCTGGACTTAAAACCTTGTGTTCTGATCCCCTGCTATTGTAATTTGTACAATACACTATAAAGTATTCCCTGTTAGGTATACCTTAATGAACTAAATAAAACAAACCAACTAAAGACACTTCTTTTCATCCTGTTTGAAACCAAAAGGCATGCTTTCTCTCTCCCTTTCCTTCTCTTCCACATTCTCATTCATTCTCTCTCTCTCTCTCTCTCTCTCTCTCTCTCTCTCTCTCTCTCTCTCCCCCCCCCCACCTCCCTCTCTTCCTCCCCCTCTCTCCCTCCATTTTTACTTTTTGTTTCAAAGGATAGCCTTTTAATTTAGGGGCAGGAAAGGAGATTTATTTGGAAATTAAAGTTGGTTATGTAAAAATAGAAGCTTTCTCAAAATAAGAAATTGGTAGTTCACAGCAGTATTTAATGAAGGAAAAGGTTTTACATTTCTCATCAGCTTGCATTCTTTGTATGAAGATACTTTTTTTAAAAAATTTAAATCCTTTGAAAAGTAGAACAACTGAAAATAAAGTTTAAAAAATAAGATTATAATTAAAAGCAATATGTTTACCTTCAATAGCAATTTCTGTGTAGAAAGTACCTTGGCTACTAGAGAACTTCAGATGGAAGTCATGGAAGAAAGAAGAAATTCAAAGCACTACTTGCTAACAACATGGTGAAAAGTATGGTGGTAGAGGAGATAGAAACGATTGCTGAAAATGAGTTCATGGAATTAATGATGATGCATTAATCCTCAAAATCCTTGTTCCTTATGAGCATGGTCTAATAATTAACAGTGTCAGACACTGTGCTGATACTGTTGATATAAAGACACAATCAGACAATTCCTTAGTCAAGGTCTTCCAGGGTCCTTACCTTCTATTAGGGTAAGCTGATATATGTTTTTTAGTGACAGGGTTAAGGGCATGTACCTTTGATTTAATTGAAGTGGGATTTCAGATTAGGAAGCTTCATTGGCTGATGCAAGGGGACACTTTCTCCAAAATTTCTACTCATAGAAGATTGCCTAGAGCTTGAGAGATTGTGACTTGCTTAGGGTTACATGGGTGAGGTGGAACTGAAATTCAGATTTTTTTAGACCATACTGGTTTGGGGCATATATAAACATATGCAAAAGAAATGTGAGGTAATTGGGGGCCAGGGAGAAGAGGCAATAGCAGCAGCTGGTGAGATCAGGAACATCTTCATGTAGAAAGTGGTGAGTGAAGAAAATAAGGATTCAGAATATATTATATGTGGAATAACAGGAAGACCAGTTTGATTGGAAGACAATATGACAGGGGAAAAATGTATAATTTACTAAAATATAAGAATTACTATAAAACTATAAAAAACTATAATAATAATAATTATAATGGTTAACATTTATATTGCTATTTAAGCTCTCCAAAATGCTTTTACCTTTATTGCTCAATTTTTTTAGATTTTTTTTCAAGGCAATGGGGTTAAGTAGCTTACCCAAGGCCACATGGCTAAGTATCTGAGGTTGGATTTGAACTCAGGTACTCCTGACTCCAAGGCCGGTGCTCTATCCACTGCGCCACCTAGCGGCCCCTTTATTGCTCATTTTGAAGAGCTCTGAAGAGCTTTAAATACTCAGAGGAGTTTGAACAGAAAGTCACACGTTGACTATATGAAAATGAGTATGTTATTGCAGTTGAACTGGGATTGATTCTTGTGAAATTATTTTCACAAGAATGCCCCATACATGTTATGATCAGATTTTTATTTGAAACATGTTTTCCTCTCAGGCAGAAGCTGAAGAAGATGATTGTTGCTCTGATACTAAAAGAGCTGAAGATGATGAAAATTCAAGTCCTGAAGAAGCTAACCTGCAGGTAGTATGTCATTCATTCATTGGTTCCATGTAGCAAAATTAAGTACCTACTTTCATGCTAAGCACTGAACAGTTACAAAGATGACTAAGGTACGATACTTGTCAAGGAGTTTATAATTCTGTTACCATTCCTTTTTACATTGTGCACTTAGTTTTTGTTTCATTGTCTTGGGGGGAAAAAGTATCACAAAAGTATCACAAAATCTTAAATGTTGCAAGAAACTTTGAGATGATCAACTTCAGCTACTTGATTTTATAGATGATTAGTTTGAGGTCTCTATAAATAATATGAAATGACTTGATCATAATTCTGAAAACTTGGTGCTCACATTTGCAGTGAGGTTTCCTTAATTTTTTTAAAATTGCAAATTTTAAAAATTACAGCATATAGGGCAGCTAGGTGACGCAGTGGATAGAGCACCGGCCCTGGAGTCAGGAGTACCTGAGTTCAAATTCAGCCTCAGACACTTAATAATTACCTAGCTGTGTGGCCTTGGGCAAGCCACTTAACCCCATTGCCTTGCAAAAAAAAAATACACAGCATAGCTTGTATTTTGGATCCCCTCCTCCCCGTGTTAATAAGAGTCACTATGATATAGCTTTATATCTACACACTCTAAAAAACTTTTAACGAGGGAAAAATTCTGATCATCCCAAAGAATTTTTACCACTACTTCTGTTGTCAGAGAGATGTTGACTGATGTTTATGAATATCAGAAGACTTCCATTAAGTGGTAGTATTTTGTAAGTTATTTTTTACAAATCTAATTACAATTTTGGCTTACCTATAACTCAATTTCTTTGGCAGATTGAACTTTGTTTTGACCCTGACCCATGTACTGATTTACATAGTTTAATTCATGTTGGTTGAAACTGAAAATTTTAAAATAGAGTTGGAATAAGTTTTGTAACTTGACAGACAATAATTATTGCCTTCTGCTCATTTATGTTAGGCTTAAAAATAGACATATTTTTATGTCTAAAATAGGTATATAAATGCTAGACCTTTTAAAAATATTATAGTGGTACTGCTCACTTTTTTAAAAATCTAAAATTATAATAATGATGAATTTAGATACTTTTTCTTAGGCACAACTCCAGATGTTCCGAGCTCAGTGGATGTTTGAACTTGCTCCTGGTGTAGGTTCCAGTGGTTTAGAAACTCGATCATCCAGGGGATCAACAAGAGGGTCTTTAGTAAAGACCACAGATACCAAAGGAAAGCAAGACCAGGCAAAAGAAGAAAAGGTAGGGACCAAGGGCTGTCTTTGTTTCAAGATCTTGACTGTTCACATGGGTAATCACTTATGTTTTCTCTGAATTTCAGGGATGTTCAACTAGACAAGCCTAGCCTTGGAGTAAATCAATTTCTTCAGTAAATGTGAATTTGGAAAGATCTTACTGATGGAAGTAAAGTCAGTTTATCAGTTTATAACTTCTTCCATGTCAGAGTAACTTGATAGCTTACATCTATCAGATTTGTAGATCTTGCTAGGCTAAATATTTAGTATCAACATTGTATATATCCTTTGTTGGATTTCTTTTCATGACTGTGGATGGCACTACTTTTTTTATATGCTTTTCAACTTCAGGTCTCATTTTTTGGTATCAAATAGTAGATCCCTAAGATATCTCTTGGTCTTGACAGTATAGGATTTCTCAGAAATTTTAAGAGCTTTAATAACTTAAAGAATACACTTACTTGGACTTTTGAAATACTTTGTATCAAGGTCCAGTGAACTAATGATCTTGAGTACATCAGTGTCTATTTGAAAAGAAATTCATTTGTTCAAGTAATAGCTTGTTTTCCAAAAGTATATATTATGTATCTTTCTTGGGAGAAAACCAAAAGATAAAGTAGAGCAAGTTTAGGGTAATTTCTTTTCTTCTTTTTCTCTGTCATTATATCCCTAGAGGGATCATTTTGAAAACCTTCAGGTAGAAATTGGATCAAGTCTTTTAAATGAAGCAGCTGGGTATGATGCAGTGGATAGAGCACACAGAATCAGGAAACCTTGAATTTCAAGCAAACTCAGACATTTATTATATGACCCTGGTCAAGTCCCTTAACACCTGCCTCAGTTTCTTCATCTGATGAATGGGGATAGCATCTACTTCACAAATTTTGTTGTAGAGCTTAGATATCTAAAGCATAAATAAAATGCTTTGAAAGCCACAGAGCAATAAAAGTTAAGAATCTTAGCTCTATTATTATTAATATTTAAAAGAAGCAGACATGTCATTAAATGTAATAGTTTTCCCCATTTCTGTGAATTCTGATCTGTATATCCAAATACATTTCCCTTAATATTTAGCTAGACTTTAAATAATTTCTCAGTTTCAGTTGAGTGAAAATTTGTATCTTTGGCTTTGTAGTTTTTTTTTTCTGATGTCCTTGCATGTTTTTACAGGCCAGAGAACTGTTCCTGAAAGCAGTGGAAGAAGAGCAAAATGGAGCACTCTATGAAGGTAAAATGCTCTATCGAGAGTAATACTATTTAAACACACAATTACATAATTTCTCACTCCTAATTTTTTGTTATTGGATGACTTTTGTCATATGAATAAATTTTATAAGCTACAAGGGGGCAGGGTTTTAAGTCAGGAATTGGATTCAAGGCATATTTCTGACATATGGTCACAGGTTTTGTGACCACAGGCAAAGCAATTAATTACTCAGAGCCTTATACAGCTCTCTAGGACTCTTTAAGTTAAAAATAAATTTCTGGTTTGTATTGGAGGAAGGAGTATCCTCATATGAAGTCTCCTTTACCACTGAAGTCTCAAGTCTAGGACTTCCCTCTCATTTACTGTATATATACATATATATATATATATATGTATATATATATATATATGTATATATTGCAAGGCAATGGGGTATGTACTATGTTTCTAAATCTTTACCACCATAAAAAGTACTACTATACATATTTTGGTGTATGTATAGCCATTTTTGTTTTTTGTCTGTGATCTCCTTGGGGGTATATACCTAGAGTATGGGGCAGCTAGGTGGTACAGTGGATAGAGCACTGGCTTTGGAGGTCATCAGGAGGATGGAAGTTCAAATCCTGCCTCAGACATTACTAACTGTCTGACCTTAACGCCAGATTGCCTCACATCTGGGGCCATCTCCAATCATCCTAATTTATATCTGGCCTCTGTATCTAGATGACTGGGAGGAGAAAGTGTGAGGCTGGTGTCTTAGCATAGCACCTCCTCACTTCAACTCCTGTGCTTGTCATGGCATCACCTTCCTGATGCCATGGTCTTCTTTGAGAATAAATGATACAAATCATCATCATCATCATCATTTAGAAGAGAATCTCTTGAGTTAAAAGGCATTGCTGAGTTTAGTTTCTTTTGATAATTTCATGTCCATCACAGTGTGTTTGCTGGGCCAGTCTTTCCACACATCTTCCAACATTGACTGTTCTTGTCTTCTGTCATCCTTTCCAATTTGCTGGTGATGTGAAATCTCAGGGTTCTTTTGATTTGTATTTGTGACTTGGAGCACTCATTTATATATAATAGCAGTTCTTCTATCATTTGATATAAAGAAATGGAAAATCCTAGTTTCTTAATGTGACTTTTAAAAACTAAATTTATTTTAAATATATTTTAAAACCAAGAAGATAATATTAAAATTAATAAACTTCTTTGGGTTGGAATGATATGTTTTTGTGAGAGGTGGTGTAGTGAAAAGAGCAGTAGTAGAACTGTGTTTGAATCCTGACTCTCACACTTAATAGATTTATAGATTTTAAAGTAGGAAAGAACTTTAGAGAACATCTAGTCCAGGGGGTTCATAATTTGTGTGTGTGTGTGTGTGTGTGTGTGTGTGAGAGAGAGAGAGAGAGAGAGAGAGAGAGATTCATTCATTGGAAGCAGTTTGGTAAAGTCTATGGATCCCTTCTCAAAATAATCTTTTAGATGCATTTAAAAAAAGGATTATAAAAGAATGTTGTCATTAAAGTACTAAGTAAACAAGTTCATGAACTCTAGGTTCAGAGGTCTTGAGAGGTTAAATGACACAAATATTAAGGAGATGGACTGAGATTTAGATTGAGATCCTTTAATTCCATATTTAGTGAGTACTCTGTTTACAATATCATATTATTACATGTAATATAGCCATGTGACCATGCCAAGTCACATCACCTCTTAGTTACCTTATCTATATGAAATAGGAATAATAATAATAATAATAATAATATTGTCACCACTTAAACTTATAGATTGTGAGCAAAGTGCTTTGTAAAATGTAAGGCATAGAAATTTTCATTGTCATTTCTTCACACAGGCTTTTTGCTATGCCTATAAGGCACACCCCTCCTCATTTCTGCTTCTCAACATCCTTATTTTACTTTAAGGATCATCTCAGGTGTGCCATCTTCTTTGCAAAACTTTTTTTGATTTTTGCTTTCTAGGCCCCCTATGCCTTGCACCTGCATAGTTACTTAGGTGCTTCATAAATAATTGTTGGATTTTAATATAATCCTCATTAAGAATTTAAGAGGCATCATGATACATAAGATAGAGAGCTGGCTTCTAAGTCATGAAGATCTGGCTTCAAATTTCATCTCCAGCATTTACTGACCATGTGATCCTGGCTAAGTTCTTTATCTTCTCAGGAACCCAAGCAGCTCTCTGAGACTGTTCGTTGCAGAAAATATATATATTGCTTCAGTAAAGGAGTTTCTGAACTGGGAACTTTTCATACCAAAAATGGCTTTGTTTCAAAAAAAAGGTCAATAAATACCATTTGAATTTAGATTCTAAAACTTAATTATTTGTCAGGTGTTTGATGCTATGCCATGGGTGAACTTACTGAATGAGAAAAAGTGCAGCGAGTCTTTCATTCCTCGAAGAAGTAAATACTTTTTGACTAAATGACATGAACTGAAATTGTGACACACATCAAACTCCAGTGTTCACTTTCATTTTGTATTGATCAAAAATGCCTAAATAAAGGCTTTAAAAAATAACCACATCTAAGGAAGAAATACAATTGTTTAAAACCAGGAACCACTCCCAAATAAATAGATAAGTGATGAAAAGATAAAAGTTTTTAAAAGAAATGCAAACTGTCAGTGACTATATAAAAGCTGTCTCAAAATCCCTGATAATAAGAGAAAATTTTTAAAACATATCTATATTATGAAAGGATTTTTTTAAATTAAAAAAAGAACAAAAACTTAGCTAAGCAGTCAATGTTAGAGGGTCTGTATGAAGACACCAGTTCGATGTTGGTGGAATTGTGAATTGGTTTGCCGGTTCTGGAAATCAGGTTGGAATTATGTGATAAATATCACTAAACTGTACTTTTAGATAGTGATCCTGTGATTGGGCATTTACCTCTACAAGGTCAGAGACAAAGAAAATTTCAATATTTACCAGAAAATTCACAGTAGTCTTTTTGCTTGTTTTTATATAAGCCATTTCCCCACCTTCAAAATGGACCTTTTCATATTTTAATGCTTTTAACAAGCATTTATTAAGGACTTTGTGTCAGGTGTTGTGCTATGAGCCAAGAATAAGCAAAAAGAAAGCAAAGTACATGCTCTCCAGGAGCTCAGACATTGGCAGTGGGGGAATCTAGGAAGGACCCTGTGGGCAGTGAAAAGGCACAAAGTTAGGAGTGCTGAAGGGAATAGCACCAGAGTCACTTGATGGTAGTGTTGATGGAGGGTTGTAAAAGTGTAAGAAAACTGGAAAAGTAGAAAGAGTCAAAGAGATCTAAAAGCCAATGTTCCATTACATTTTTATGCCATGGTTTTTTCATTTGTTGCCCATTTGATTGGCATATTATCTTCAATTCTTTGCTATCACAAGATGCTAGTATAACTATTTTTATATTAATATGAGCTTTCTTTATGTCTCTTACTTCACTTGGGGGAGCACTGGGACTCACTGAGAAAAAGGGGATGAAGAGTTGGTTCATTTCTCATGTACAATTCAGAACTTAAAATTCAGAAGCATTGAGTTGATGAACACTTCCACCAATAGTGCATTGGTTCACCTGTTTAACTGTTCCCATTTTTATCATCTTTGTCAATTTGCAGCCCATAAGGTACAACCTGCAAGTTGTTTTAAGTTGTATTTCTCTCACCATTCGTAAACTTAGACTGTGTTTTCATATGACCATTCATGGTTTGCAGTTCTTAATTTGAAAACTAATCTTACACTTTTACAGGACTGGAAACAGAATAAGTAAGACTGGTTATGAAATGGCAGAACATACTAGTTTATATATGTGTTGTCACATTGTGGGCAGTAAGAATTGATGACTTTCAGGAATTTAGAGAAATATGAAAAGATTTGCAGAAATATAAATAACTATAAAAAACAATATACAAAATGATTACAATAATTAAAAAAAACAAAAAGGAAGCCAGATTCTGCATTATTCTGATAATCTTGGATCTCAAGAAGGGACAGCAAGAAATAAACCATAATGGTAGGTGGAATACTGGATTTTGAAGTTTATCAGACTTCAGTTTGAGTCCTGCCACAGCACTTTGATAACTAATGGGACCCTGGGCAGTTTACTTAACATGTTTGAGCCTCAGTTTCCTCAGCTATAGAATGATGGAGTTGGACTTGATGGCCTCTAAATTCTCTTCCAGTTCTAAATGTGTGATCCCTTAGTAGCTGTGTGACCCTAGGTAAGTGTCAATGTAACATCTCTGAGTCTCGGTTTCCTAATCTGTAAAATAAAGGATTGGATTTGACATCTTCAGGGTGTCTTTGAACCCTAAATCTATGATTCTGTGATTTCTCTGCTTATAACAGAGAGGTGGGAGTTTAAAGGGACTGAATGTTGCATTAATCGGTAGTATTGTCATTGTGTCAGTTATAGAAGAAAATCAGCACTCTACATTTCAATTTTCTAAAATAAAGTTTTATTGATACTCTTGTTTTTATATATCATAAGAATTTCTCCCATTGTCCCTTCTCTCCCACCAAGAGAGCTATCCTGTATTAAATATTTTTAGAATAAAAAAAGGAGAAAGAAATCATTAAAACTAATTTGTTTTAGGGGCGGCTAGGTGGTGTAGTAGATAAAGCGCCAGCCCAAGTCCAAAAACATATGCCATGTGCCAGACTTAATGTATTTCTGCACATCTACAAAGGAATGGCCTGTGGGCTAGGGTATTGCAAGAATTAAATGAGATAACTACTGTGGAGTACTTTGCTGACCTCACAGAGTCCTTGAGCTTTCTAATACAGGGCTTCAACGGATATCTTTTCTTGGACTGTTGTTTTGTTACAAAGGAGAGTTCAGTTCTGATATTGAATACAATTACATGTTTAACAATCTGACTGGGGGGTGGAATTTTTTGTACATGAACTTTAAAATTGACATTAACATTTTCTTAAATCTAGACAATCAACACAGTTAATCAAATCTTACTTTTGTAAATTTCTGATTCCTATGGTGTGAATGATCACCTTGAAGATTTAATAATGTTCCAGCACCACCCGCTGGTCAGCAATGTCTTTCTATATCTCTTCTTTGGAGTCATGCTTAAGCTTTGCAATTTTTCATCTGTATTCTGGCATTATATTCTCTTTTCCTCTGGAAAAGAACTGAAGTCAGATCTATCTGGAGTTAGATAGACCTGAGTTCAAATCCATCCTCAGATACTTGATACTTTAGTTATGTGACTTTCGGCTGGTGACTTAATCCCATATTCATGCAAAAAAAAAGAAGAAAGTAATAATATGTAATATAAAAACAAAAGGAATCAGTAAAATTTAAGCTAAATTCTGAAGGAAATTTTTAAAAGAAAAATGCACTTATGCAAATAGAAAAAATATGTGTGTGTGTGTGTGTGTGTGTGTGTGTGTAGAGGAGAGATGTGCTTTTGTCGGGGATAGCTATAAAAATCTGCATTTTGTCATGCAAGGTAGACAATGCTTTTTTTGATCTCATACCATATTATTGTTTTTGAAAAGATTTAGAGAAAAATCATTCCAAGCAGGAGAGACATCTACTGAAAATACTAGGAATCAGGAGTATTTAAGGAGCAAGGAGGCCAATATCACTGGATCCCAAGGGTACAAGTATAAGATTTGAAAGGGATGGGGGGGAGTAGGTTAAGAAGAATTTTGAAGGTCAAGTAGATTTTCAATTTCATCTTGGAGGTAATATGGGGCCATTGAAGTTTATTGAGTAGGAATGAGATTTGTCAGACTTATGCTTTAGGAAAATCACTTTTGGCAGCTGAATAGAAGATGGGATTGGAGAGAGAGAGAGAGAGAGACAGACAGACAGACAGACAGACAGACTAGACACAGGCTAGCCCAGCAGCAGGCTATCTCAGTAGTGGATGTGTGAGGTGAAGTGGTGGCTGACTCAAGTGGTGGCACATATCAGGGGGAATGAGAGAAAGGATATAGTAGAGGTAAAATGAGCAAGCCTTGGACACCAGTTGAATTTAGAGGGTGACAGGGAAGAGTTTAAAGGTATAAATTTTTTAAATGTGCTGAATAATTAGGAATAAAAGACTAATTTTTAAAAGCCATTCAGGCTTTTACTAATCCCATCAGCAATAAGCTGGTAGTTCCTTTAATTTAACTCTTTGCTTGTGATGCTAAGAAAAAATACATTGTCCTTAGATAATTCTAGTAGTGCTGATCCTCTGTTGATTATTTCCTGTTTATCCTGTATATGACTTGTTTGTGCATCTTTCTTCCTCATTAGATTCTTGAGGTTCTCTGGGCTAGGACTGTTCTTTGTCTTTTTTTTTATTCCTAGGATTAGCTTAGTTCTGGCACAGGGTAGGCTCTTAAATGTTTATTGACTAGAAACAATTGCTGTTTCAAAGCTCCCCAAAAATGTGGAATGGGGAAATATACAGTGGAAAGTAGTAAAAAGATGGATTACAAATTCAACATATGTTTACTAGGTATTTCCTCTGCCTATGTACATTGTGCTAAATGTATATAGGGACTACCTATTAAATAGGTCTGGTCCCTGCTCCCAGAGAATTTGTAAACTAAAAAGGAAAAATAGTATAAGAATTTTAACAAGTATTTCTATAAGTAAATACTTTATATTAAATGTTCTTATGATTTACCAACTTTAGTAAAAAAGAGGACATATTTATTCACAGTTAGCTTTATAGTATTGTTGATTACTGCGAACTGCCAGTAAAATAAAAGTAAATCATTCAAGATTACTACATTCAGAAAAAGGGATTTTTGTTGTACTTAAAGAAAATCATCAAATTAAATACCATTAAGATGGAATAAATGTGTTGTGTTTAACTAATTTCTTTTTATTTCTTATTTTAGCCATCAAGTTTTATCGTAGGGCTATGCAACTTGTACCTGATATAGAGTTCAAGATTACTTACACCCGGTCTCCAGATGGTGATGGCGTTGGAAATAGTTAGTGAGTATATAATCAGGTCTACTCTATTAAAACAGATAAACTAATATTTTTGCCCAATGACAAAATAATAATAGAATTGTGGTAATTATGTAGTTTCAACCAAATTATGTTTAGATAAATGTTTTATTAATATTTGAACAATAAAGATTTGGTAGTATAACACTGATATAAAATTCTAAAGAGATTAATTGACTTTGCCCAAAATTAATGATTGAGAAATTTGTTATTAAGAGTAAGTTATCAAAAATGATTAAACTAAATGATTTTTAAAACCTTTTTATTTTAAATAGTACTTAGTTTAACTAAGAAAAGACTAAAATATAATCAAGCAGCCTTTTTAAATAATAGTTTAAATTAATACCTCCAATTCACATTCTTTCTTTCACTTGAAATGCCCTTATTCTTGGCTATGTTCAAATCTGTCCATCCTTCCAAGACCCTACTCAGGTGTCATTTTTTCCCTAATGTTTTTTTGATCCCATTGCTCCAAAGTGAACTTGTACATAGCATAATCTTATCTTTTTTTTGAAATTTTTTTTATTTTATACTATTGCAGTAATTTTGTTGTGAGAGTAAGCATAAACCCCGCTTCCCCCCAGAAAGATGAGAAATCTCAACAATAGTGAGAGACAAAGAAAAATGTGTACTTCAGTCTGTGTTCAGATTCCAACAACTCTGTCTCTGAGATGACTTGCCTTCTTTATCATAAGTCCACCAGAGAATTTGCTTCAATATTTTTCCCACCATTGCTATTACTAGCTGTATTTCTCTCCACTCTATTCCTCCCCAGTCTCATTTATACTATTTTCTCTCTCCTTTCATCCTGTCCCTGTTCAGAAGTGTGTTGTATCTGAATACCCTCTCCCATGATCTTCCCTCTCTTCTATCTCCTACTTCCCCCATTCTCCCTTCTCCCATCTCTTTCCTCTCTGAGTCATTTCTGATGAGAAAGAAGCTTCACTCGTTTCCTCTCACCTTTCCCATTCTACTCCATCATAAAAGCTTTTTCTTGACTCTTATATGAAATATCTTAGCTTGTTCTTCCTCTCCTTTCTCTTCCTCCCAGTACTTTCCTTTATCACCCACTGACTCCATCTTTTTACTATATTATACCATTATATTCGGCTCCTTCCTATGCCTTGTCTACATATGCTCCTTCTAACTGCTCTTATAAATGAGAAAGTTCATATGAGTTATCAGTATCTTTTTTCCCATTAGGAATACAAAGAGTTCAACATCCATTAAGTTCCTCATAGTTAATCCTTCTCGTCCATCCCCTCTATGATTCATCTGAGTTCTGTACTTAGAGATCAAACTTTCTGTTCAGCTCTGGTTGTTTCAGTAGGAATGTCCCGTTTCATTGAAAGTCCATCTTTTTGGGGCAGCTAGGTGGCACAGCAGATAGAGCATCAGCCCTGGAGTCAGGAGTACCCGAGTTCAAATGTGACCTCAGACACTTAATAATTACCTAGCTGTGTGGTCTTGGGCAAGCCACTTAACCCCATTGCCTTGCAAAAACTGGAAAAAAAAGTTCATTTTTTTCTCCTAAAAGAGGATATTCAGGTTTGCTGGGTAGTTGATTCTCTTGTAAACCAAGATCTTTTGCCTTCCAGAATATACTATTCCAAGCCCTGTGAGCCTTGTAATGTAGATGCTGCCAGATCCTGTATAATCCTGACCAAGGAGCCTTGGTAGTTGAATTGTTTCTCTGGCACTTTTTATAATTTTCTCTTTGATTTGGGAGTTTTGGAATTTGGCTATAGTACTCCTGGAAGTTTTTCTTTTGGGATCTCTTTCAGGAGGTGACCTGTGAATTCCCTCAAGTTCTATTTTACTGTCTGCTTCTAGGATCTCAGGGCAATTTTGCTGTATTATTTCTTGAAAAATGAAATCTAAGCTCTTTTCCTGGTTGTGACTTTCAGGTAGCCCAATAATTTTTAAATTATCTCTTCTCATTCTGTTTTTGAGTTCAGTTGTTTTTTCCAGTGAAATATTTCACATTTTCTTCTAATTTTTTTTGGATATAGTTTTATTTCTTCCTGATATCTTGCAAAGTCATCAGCTTCCTTTAGTTCCATTCTGCATTTGAAGGAGTTATTTTCTTTTTTTTAGGTTTTTTTTGTAAGGCAAATGGGGTTAAGTGGTTTGCCCAAGGCCACATAGCTAGGTAATTATTAAATGTCTGAGACCAGATTTGAACCCGGGTACTCCCGACTCCAAGGCTGGTGCTTTATCCACTATGCCACCTAGCCACCCCTGAAGGAGTTATTTTCTTCAGAGAGCTTTGTTATTTCCTTTTCCAGCTGGCCAATTCTGCTTTTTAAGGTGTTCTTCTCCTCATTTGCCTTTTATGTTGCTTTTTCCATTTGACCTAACTGGTTTTTAAGATTATTTTCTTCAGTATTTTTTGTATTTCTTTCACCAAGCTGTTGACCTTCTTTTCATGATTTATCTGCATCACTCTTATTTCTCCTCCAAATTTTCCCTCTACCTACCTCAAATGCTTTTCAAAGTCTTTTTTGAGCTCATTCATAGCCTGAGTCCATTTTCTCTTTCTCTTGGAGATCTTGGATATAGAAGCTTCAACTTTGTCATCTTCTGAGTATGTATTTTGGTCCTAATAAATATGTATGTAGACCATTACCGCTATCCTAAATGATATAGGTTCAAGTTTCAATGAATTATCTCACTTCAGGATTTCATCAAATCTCAAAGCATCACTAAGTTGATTGATTGTACTAGTGGATACTACAGGCTGAAAGACTTTTTAAGCTAGTTATAAGATTGAAATAGTGTATATGGAGAGTTAATAGTTGCAACTTAAATATAAAAACCTCTTTTACTAGAATTAAAACGAGGGTAAAGAAATTCAAATATGTAAAAAATATTAAATTACCAAGTTTTAAATGAGAAATTAATTTTAAACCCTAGATTTTGAACAATAGAATAATTTTCTATTTGGGCAGTGTTATTATTATTACTACTGAGTCAAAAATGAACTTTATTAGAAGATACCTTCATCTGGCATCTTGGTCAATCTAGAAAGCAAAACTGAAAATGAAAGAATCAAACAGATGTGTTTTAAGGTATCTTTTAGCTCTGGAGTTTGATCCTGTGTTCTGCCCTACACCCCACCTCAGTTTGTAGAAAAGGAAAGATACTTCTACTAAAGTTTTTATCTTTGCAGTTGCCACATACTATTAGAAAATATACTATATTTTCCAATATAAATACTAAGTTTCCAGAATCCATATTAAATACCAAGTTTTATTTTTTAATTAAATAAATATTTTATTTATTTTTCCAGTTATTTACAATGGTAATTTCTACCAATAATTTTTTTTGCAAGGCTTTGAAGTTTACAATTTTCCTCCCCTTCCTCCCTTCTCTCCCCTCTCCCCTCCAACAGATGACAATCTGATATAGGCTTTACATTTGTTTCTATGATGTGCACAGATCAAAATTGAATGTGTTGAGATAAAAAACAGATCCATAAGGAAAAAAGAAATTAGTAGAGTTGGCAAAATTATGTAATATATAAGATTGAAGATGATAATCTTTGGTCTTCATTTAAACTTCACAATTCATTCTCTGGATACCGATGATAATCTCCATCACAGATCCCCTAAAATTGTTCTTCATTAATTGCACTGATGGAGTGAGTACATCCATCATCCCATGTTATTATTAAGGTTCTTCTGGTTCTAGTCATCTTATTGAGAATCAATTCATATAGGTCTTTCCAGGCTATTCTGAAATCCTATCCCTTGTGATTTTTTGTTTTTTTTTTGTTTTGGGGGGTTTTTTTTAGGTTTTTTTCAAGGCAAATGGGGTTAAGTGGCTTGCCCAAGGCCACACAGCTAGGTAACCCTCGTGGTTTTTAATAAAACAATAGTGTTTTATCACATGCGTATGCCAAAATTTGTTTAGCCATTCCCCAATTGGTGGACTTCCCCTCAATTTCCATTTCTTTGCCACTATAAACTGAGTTGCTATGAATATTAAATACCAAGTTTTAGAAAAACTATTAAAACGAATTACAGTTGATGTTTTTATTTTACTTAGATTCCTTTATAAACAATTCATATGTTCACCAACTTGTCTTTTTAAAAGTACTATATTGTGGTTTCAGACTGGAAACCTTTGAAGCCACATAGTGATTTGAAAAGGAAAAAGCACAACTGAACATTATCTGCTTTGAATTTTTATTTTGTTAAATATTTTACAATTATATTTTAACTTGGTACCCTAAAGAGTTTGGCACTTCTAGAGGTCAAATACACTTTTCTCAGATGTGAGTGGACTCAGCTCTCCAAACAGTAGTTTTTTAGTTGCCTTTTTTAAAAAATCTAAATAAAAGAGATCTGCATCAGATAACTTGTTGAAGAGAATTATATTGAATACAGTGTAGAAATACTCTTCTTCCATTTCCCTTTAAAATAAACTTTTAATGCTATGAATAGTATTTAAGAATTGATCTTTTAAAGAGTTGATAAGTTGTCTGCTTTTTCTTATAAAATTAAGAACATAGCACTTAAGTTTGCATAATTACATTTCATATTTATATAGCACTTAAAGTTTATAAAGTGCTTTCCTTACAAACAATCATTTAAATTTGGTAATACAGTTGTTATTTATCTTTATTTTATTTTCCATTAGGAAATTGGTTCCTAAACTTCCACTTCATTATTAAAATTCTTTCTAGGTTCTTTCTAATTCTTAGCTTGCTTCTTCTGAACTTTTTGTTGTTGTTGTTGTTTTCTTAGCTAACTTCATTAGGGAAAAAAGGACACAAAGCTTTCCCAAAGCGTTGAACTGCCAGGTTGTTTGTACTGGGAGATGACTTAAAAGCCCTGCTAAAAATTTGATTCTCTTGATTTCTCTTCTTTTACTAAAGGTGGACGGAATTAGGACACATCTGTTAGGAAACTTAGAAGGTGAACTGCCATCTGTGTGTCACATTTGCTCTACTAGAATTCATATTTTCTTTAAAGAAGGCCTTGATACATAAACCACATGTTATCACATTATTTTAGTACTTTTGTACTGCTTAAAAATAAAATTAAACTCTTCATTAAATCCTGAACATCTGTTTGCAAAATATTCCAAACCTCTTGGAATCAGAATGGGTATTAGGTTTCTTTTGTCTAAAAGTCAAATATGAAACTATTAAGTTATTTCTTTACAAATCAGGAGAGAACTATCACACCATTGCCTTATACTGGAAGATACAGAAAGGACACTTTTAAATGCATAGCTTTACAGTTTGAAGTGTTTACTTCATTTGTTTCTCACCTTTTCTCTTTTCCCCCTCCTCCAGCATTGAGGATAATGACGATGATAGTAAAATGGCTGACTTATTGTCCTACTTCCAGCAGCAGCTCACTTTTCAGGAATCCATGCTCAAACTTTGTCAGCCTGAGCTTGACACCAGTCAGACTCACATTTCAGGTACAGAATCTTGGATGCCATAACTTAATAAGTATTTCTTTTTACTTAAGATGAATTATAAGTATATTAAACATCAAATTTTCAGATAGTTTACTGACAATATAGCAGTTATTCTGGCCTTCAATGTAGGAAGAAATCAAATTCCTTTGTATTTTTTTGACAGTTAAAATTTAAACATTCTGAGGCAATGTTCGTATTGGTGATATTTCTAGTTTTAGGGGAGGAGGAGAATGTAAATGTTGCTAAGTTAGGTGTTTATGTCAGGATTGTATAATGTAATAGAACTAGGAAACTTGGAAAAAATTCCAAGACCTTATAAACCAAAAAATATATTAAGGAATTTGGGGGTAGAGTAATGAGTAAAAATGCTATATACTTTATTTACTTGAAGCAAATGTGTTAACTTTGCCTTAGGAGTTTACAGACTCAAAAGACAATTAGAAATTTTTAAGCAAATGCTAAAGATTTAATAGGATAATATTTTGTTGTTATGAAAAACATTGTAGATTAGATATGGAGGCAGGTTTGTAATACTTATTATTGTATTTAGGTAATTATTGTGTTATCAGACATTATAAGAGATTTAGGAGGGGCAGGAGACAGGGCTTTGGTTAATATATGAAAATATCTGCTTTCTTTAGTAGAGCCTTATTTTAGTTCCAAATTTTAAACAAAATGTTTAAAGTAGATTGGAATGACAAGAAGCATCTTGCTCAGAAATTTGAATTAGGTAAAGTCAAATATAACCAATTTGCTATACAAAGAGAATAATAATTTATCTATTTTTGGTTAAATAGAAATTGCTGATTCAGTTGATTTTATATGAAAATAAGAGTAAGATAGTCATAATGGTATATCGAAAAAAACCCATTTTTTTGACATGATGGTCATTCTTATTTTTTGTTTGCAGTTTTGCCAATGGAAGTCCTAATGTATATTTTCCGATGGGTGGTTTCTAGTGATTTGGATCTTCGCTCATTAGAACAGTTGTCTCTGGTGTGCAGAGGATTCTATATTTGTGCCAGGTATTAACTTTTTGAAACAATTTAACTTAGTAATGAAATGACATGGTTATGGTAAGGTTATATCCATTATTAGTTGTATAATTTGATAAAGTGGTATACTCAAAATCCTGCTTGTGATATAATTGAAAGAGCACTGGAGTTTTGATTTTGGAAAATCTGGTTTTGATTATTGAATCTATGTAAATCTCAAGTCTGGACCTTAGTTTTATCATCTATAAAATGAAATTGGATTACATAATATCAAAGACCTCTTCTGGTTCTAAATCTTATGAACTCCATGTAACAGTGTTCTGATTAAAGCTATAGTACAGTTTTCTCTGGAATTTGTATAACTTAATTATTCAGTAAGTTAAATGTAACTTTATATCTGTTTTCATAAAGAATAGTGTACTACTTTCGGTGAGTAGTTTGCATGCCAACCAAACTTAATTTAGGAAACGTTTTTGAGAAATCCTATTTGTACCACCTGAGACAAAGAAAGAAGTCTGGTGATACGTCTCAATTAATTTAGTAAAACTTTGATCGGTAGTGGTTTACATTTAGAGAAGAACACTCTTTGTGTGTGTGTATGTGTGTGTATGTATGTTGAGGTATGAGGATGAAAGTTTATTAATTATTATGGTTTTAATATTTTACTGCCTACTTGTGTCAAGCAAACATTTGGATATCTTGACATCTGAATTTGGAAGAAATTTTAGGGGTAAATTTTGTTTTCTTTTAATCTATTTTAAAATTAAATTTAATCTAATTTAAAATCAAAATTAATTTTATCAATGAATCTTAAGTAATTCTCTGTTTCAATGAATTTCTATGATGTAAATTAATTGCGTATGTTGCCATTTTATTTTTGCTTTGTTTTTTTTGTTTTATTTTTGCAAGGCAATGGGGTTAAGTGACTTGCTCAAGTCACACAGCTAAGTAAATATTAAGCATCTGAGGGCAGATTTGAACTCAAGTTCTCTTCACTCCAGGACCACCTAGCTGTCCACCCCTGTTGCCACTTTATTTTTAAAGAACCTAGCACTCTTATATTCCTTTAATTTTTTCTTATGATTATAGAGTAATATCATAGGGATGAAATTTAAAAGGAGAAATTTTCATTAGAAGAGTTTTAAAAATATATTATCACACCATGTAAAGACAGTTAAAAAGCATAGTCCTTAGAGGAATATAATGGCTAAAAAATACTAAAAAAGAATTTCAAAAATTACCATTGTTAGTTGTTGACCCCCCATAGCTGCAAGCTGTCATTTCAGTGAAAAAGCAGTGAATATAAAGTTAGATAAAGACTTACTTAATCCCTTTGCACTACTATAACTGATATATTTCTCTATGTCTCCAAGTAGTGGGACTTATTCATTCAGTATAATGAAGTTGGACATTTGCTCTAATTACCTAGGGACCCTGAAATCTGGCGTTTAGCCTGCTTGAAAGTTTGGGGCAGAAGTTGTATTAAACTTGTTCCTTACACCTCCTGGAGAGAGATGTTTTTAGAACGGCCCCGTGTTCGGTTTGATGGTAAGTTAAGCTTTTAGAAGTCAGGAAGTATGGAAAAGTGGCATGAACCTTTTTTAAATGTATTTTAACTTGCTGATAAGGAATTGTAACAATCGGCATATTCAGTAGCAAATGTTTAAAGGACAAAAATGGGGCTAGAGGGACACACAGATTTCTCATCTTACACACAATTGTAATTTTTAAAGTATTTTTTTCTTTTTTATGACTGCTTTTAAGAATCTATTCCTTTTCCATAGGAGTTTATATCAGCAAAACAACATATATACGTCAAGGTGAACAATCACTTGATGGTTTCTATCGGGCCTGGCACCAAGTGGAATATTACAGGTACAAGTGTAGTAAACTGAGTGAGTGAAAAATCATATCCAAGTATGATTCACATGGAAAAATTATACTTGTCCAATGCAAATTGGTTTGGATCTTTATTTTTCTCTTCAGTTATATGCTCAGATACCATGTGGCATTCATACGCAAAATATCCCTGCTGCCTTTATTTTATTATTATTATTATTATTATTTTTATATGTAGGAGCTGTACTCTAAACACTTTAGTTAGAATTATGTTAATTTCTGTAGTTACACCAAAAAAGACATTTTGAACACTTAGAGTTCTGCTTGCTCACCCATTCACTATATAGATATTAAACTTACAGAATCTCTGTTACTTATATCATACTTATTTACCTGTTCAAACATCTACTTCCTCTTCAATGTCTTATTCTTGAAATGTGACTTTTTCAGTGAGTCAGCATTAAAATTTTTTTTAGTTTGGAAAGATCTATTCTTAAGATGACTAACAGTGCTACTTGACTTGGATTAACAGTCTACCTATGAAATAATATGACAGTTTTTTTCATGATTTATTCTTTCATTGAGTGAAGTTCAAAATTTAAGTTTCTTCTAAAAATGAGAAAAACAACTTAAGTATTTTATTGTCAACTCCTAGGGCTGTTGGTCATCCTTTTTATGTTATTCAATCAGTATATAACTGATTTAAAAATTTAATAATACACATTTTATAGACAGAATATGATGTATGACATCAATATAGATATCCTACAGATTAGTATGTTTAAATGTTTGACTTTAGATAGAAAAATGCATCTTATCATGAAAGACACATTACTTAGCACCTACCTCAGCACTTTCCCCTTCCCTTTGTACCTGAAGATCTTAACATGTGAAAACATAGTTTGTTTAGCTTTTCTAGGTTTTAGATATTATATACTTATGCCAGTGATGTTTGGGGTTTCTCTTTTTCTCAAACACAGATATATGAGATTTTTTCCTGATGGCCATGTCATGGTGCTGACCACCCCTGAGGAGCCACAGTCCATTGTTCCTCGTTTACGAACTAAGAACAGCAGGTTTTTATTTGTTGAGTTCTTTCATCCCAACTACATGTTAAAGTTACTTGTTATAGAGTCCACAACTCATTGGTTTTCTTTCTCTTATGGCTTACATACATCTTAAAGCTAACTAATGGGATTTTTTCTAATTTTAGAACTGATGCAATCCTACTTGGTCATTATCGCTTGTCCCAGGATACAGACAATCAAACCAAAGTATTTGCTGTGATAACTAAGAAAAAAGAAGAAGTAAGTGTCCAAGTCTCTTTCTTCTGCATTACAGCCACCAAAGTGACTCCATGAGCTCCTACACAACCCTCTCTAGTATTGCCTTGAACCTGAAGTCTCTGTTTTACACCAGTTCTTCCTCTTTTTTATCACCTCCCCTCCCCTCCATGCTATGTATTTACTTTGCTTATATTGTGTGTTAAACGTATGTATGCTTCCTCCTGTTGGAGCAGCCTCCTGAGGGCAAGAATTGTTTTACTTTTTCTTTCCATCTCAGGGTCTAGTCAGTGCATAACAAATACTTGCTAAATGATCAGTCACATAAGGAAGAATCAATTATTTTCTTTCTTCAATTCATTATACATTAGTTCTGTTTTTCAAACACAAGAAATGACTACTGCGTTAGTGGCAGGAACCATACCATTAAAAAAAAATTTGTATCTGAAGAGAAGTGGAATGTTTTTTAAACTGGTAACTTTTAGGGTTTACTTAGAGTTTAGTAGTTTTAAGCACTAAAGCCAGTTGAGTGTCTGCAGTTTGTCCAGTGCTAATGTGATGGACTCTTGGGAATAGAGGGCCACCTGGCTGCCTAATGAGGAACAAGCTGCCCCCATAAAAAAAACAGTAGGTTAAAAATTCTGTATCTATTAACATTGGAATTGGATCTATGAGCAGTTAGTGCATTTCTGGCCTAAGGGAGAGAAGAAGAGCCAATCTCAAAAAAATAAATAGTTTGACTTAATCATCCTCCTAATTTATTCCTTTAACTTCATCCCTTTCACAATCAAATTCCTAGGAAAAAATTATGTATGCATGTTGTTTCACTTTCTTCTCTCTCTTACCCAGTTCTCAATCCCTTTGTTCTTCTCTTCATTCATTTGCAACTTTCCTTTGTAAATTTGCCAAAAATTTCTTAAAGGGATAAATCTCTTTGTCTCCTGTCTGTCAGCTATTCCTCAGTCTTCCTTGTTGATGATCCTTCTATATTGTGTCCCATAATTATGGAAATGTTATAAAACTCTCTTATGTGCCATTTTCTCTCCTTTTGATGATCTTTATCAGCTCCCTTGGGTTCAGTTGTCTTTATGCAGATGACTTCTAGGTATACATATACAACCCCTCTGGAGTTCCATTTCTGAATCACCAATTGCATATTGAACATTACGAGCAGGATGGTTCCACAGGCTTCTCAGATTCAACATGGATAAAACATAACTGATGATCTTTACTCCCAAATGACTCCTTTTTCTTACTTCCCTTTTTTTTTATTGAGGGTGATACTATCCTTCTAGTTCCACAGTTCTATAATCGTAGATGTCCTTGATGTCTCATTTTTGCTTATCCCATTTATGCAATAAATTATCAAATCTTATTGATTCTACCTCCACAAAAATTCTTGCCTCAGTCCTGTTCTTTCCATTCATGTAGTCATCAGTCTTAGTACAGGACCTCCTCAATTGATTTTTGAGATATACATAATTGGTCTCCCTATTTAACAAACCATTTTCCACACATTTAGTATTCTAAAATATAAGTATGACCTTTCATTTTTCTTCTCAATAAATTCCCTTTGGCTTTCCTAAAACCTCTAGGCCCAATTACAAACTTTTATAATTTAAAGTCTTTCGTAACCTGACCTCCAGCCTTATGGTGCAATACTCCCCTCCACTGATGATGTTTCAGTACAAGTTGACCTTGCTGTTCCTCATACCCCAAATTCTCTATTTTGTCTCTGTAGCTTTATATAAGCTGTCCCTTATATTGTCTTGAATGTACTCCTTCTGCATCTCTGTCTCTGAATTTCAGATATTCTTCAAAGCTCAATTCACATGCCATCTTTGTAAGGTCATGTATGTTTGTGTGTGTGTGTGTAAAACTTTTCCTTTTAAAATGTATGTACTTTCAGGGACAGCTAGGTGGTGTAGTGGATAGAGCACCAACCCCTAGAGTCAGGAGCACCTGAGTTCAAATCAAGCCTCAGACACTTAATAATTACCCAGGGTATGACCTTGGGCAAGTCACTTAACCCCATTGCCTTGCCAAAAAAAAAATGCATGTACTTTTGAGGCAGGAACTATTGGATTTTTTTTCTTAATATTCCCAGCACTTAAAATGCCAAGCATATAGTTGAGTGCTTGGTTGATTTGTCAGAGATACGGCTAGAAAATCATTTCTATTCCTATTGAAAATGGGCTAGAAAAAGACTTTTTTCATTTCTCTTCTCTTGGATAAAAGAAGAGAATACTTCAAACAGATATATTTTTGGCATCATGATGTTCTTGGATTTTTACTATCTTGATACCCTTGAGTCCACTCTTGTGTCCTTCTCTGTCCCAATAGTTTTTGTAAGCTGGTAGAAATAATTAACTATTTACTGTCTTTAAGAGAATTAAGAGGTGACTAGATGAAATTGAGTATGTATGATTGAATCCTATAATCTAATGTATCATGCAGTGAAATGCATAGGACAAGATTTGGACTGTGGCAACTTCTCAGTTTATGACCATCCACTACTGCCCTCCCTTCCCCAGCTCCAGATGAAAACTGGCGCTTGGGAAGATGGCCACAAAGGTAGCAGAGATCAGACTGACTATAGTTTTAACAGTATTACTCCTAGGGTAGTGTCATAGGAAAAGTCTGGACATATCCTAAACATTCTCTAATTAACAGTTTGAGTCCCCATGTTAGGGGACTTAAAAACCATCTCATTTTATCCCTAAAATTTATTAGGGCTCACATCTTAATGTGTTTTTTTAAACCTACTTGATGCAGCTTAAATTTTTAGTGGGTCCTACTGTGAAAATAAATGAATCTGCACACACATTTTATTGCAAAAAAAGATGAATTGCTCTTATTTTTGTTTTTCTTTACAAATATTTACCTTGAAAGATAACCCAAGTATGTCTAAGTCCAGCAGTAGACTGAGAGTCAGAAAATTTGAGTATTAGAAGCTGTGGGGTCTAGTAAAAAAAATAAATGCTGTCTTGTATCAGGGGCCTGGGATTTGTCCTTGGTCTTCTACCCACTAGCTCTGGGTCATTCCCTTCCCTGAGCCTCAGTTTTCTGAGCTAAAAAAAGACCAGATAATTATATCCATTTTATACATATATATGTATAAAATGGGTATAATTCTGTGTATTTCATAGAATTTTTATGATAAACTAAATGAGATGTTAACTAAGAAAGTGCTTTGAAAAGATAGAAAGTAAAAAAAAGCATAAGATATTAATAATGTTACCTTTGTCACTTTGACTTAAACTTTTCAAAAACATCACTGGAAAAGAAAAAGGTTTTAGGTTTCATTTACCTTTTCTTTTATAGAAACCAATTGACTACAAATATAGATATTTTCGTCGAGTTCCTGTGCAAGAAACAGATCAAAGTTTTCATGTTGGTCTCCAACTTTGTTCCAGTGGCCATCAAAGATTCAACAAACTTGTCTGGATACATCATTCCTGCCACATTACTTACAAGTAAGCAAATATCTTGAGAGTGATAAGGAAAAAATATATAATAAGGACTTTATTTCTTCCCCAGGCTATCAGGTTTTGGATTCTTCTTGTTAGATGAGATTCCTTGCAGGGCTGAATGATGACACTGATCATGTAGTGATTATTTAAATTATACAAGAAAAAATTTTACTCTATAATATTTCTTCCTTTTCTCCTTTGCACCATTTTAATTTTAGTTCCTTTTCTCCTACTGCTATTTAGTTTGCTGTTAAGGAATAGAAACTTGTTTTATTGTTACATTAAGTAAAGCTTAGTTTGGAGCATCATTCTTCTTAGACTATTAAGTGGTACATTCTCAGACTAGATTTAAGTGACTTGGTTTATCCACTCTTCTGAACTATGCATGCCTTAATTTCCTTTCATTAGTAGACAATTGGAAAATATTTATTAATATTTATTTATGTAATCATCCCTCCTCTCAAACATTGTGTCTTCGTCTGGAAGTGATGTGGGCTTTCAGATGTTAATGAAGTAAAATTTTGTTACCTCCTCCTAAGCTGGAAGGGCTTTGAGTACCAGACCATTGACAGGCTATGTCTGTCATCTGAGAATCAGCCAAGCTTAAGTGAAAAGAAACTCATCACCAGAAGGTTGGCCACCAGGTGATAATTTATTATCTTTTTTGGCCACAGCATTTCATGAAGACCATCTACTAAGGCATACGAGGGGTGGTGATCTTCAACCAGGGAAGGAGTACCCCACACCAGTGAAACTACGGATCTTTTGAAGTATGTACCCATTATTGTGCTACATACTAGCTAGCAAGAGATATGAGAAAAATATGAGACATTAGATAGTCTCTGCTCCCCCAAGAGGCTTATTTGGGAAGATAAGATCTACCTGTATAAAACATTTGATTAAAAAATAGTCTTAAAATTTAAATGCTATTATTACTATTTGTGTGGCACAAAAGACAGTTTTTCTTTTTAAGTTAGGGAAAGAGATTAGTTTGCAAAGATAATAAAGTTATTTTATTTGAGAAAACAGGCATTTGACTTTCAGTAAGACATTCTTTTCTTCTTAAATTCTGCATTTTGAAAGGTAGAAGGTCTGGGTACTATTTATTCACAGTTCTACCAGCATGGTTTGGGGGCTTAAATTTTTTTTAAAGATCTTATCACTTTCAGATATGTAAATAATGTATGTACCCCACCCATTAGGAAGTTCCTAAATTCTTGAGAGACTATTTTTATTCTTCTTTAACCCTGATTTTGGATGAAGGCACACATAGTTCAAAGCAGTAGATAATCCAGGAGGCACTTGTACACCCTGTAATCTACTCAAGCAGTAGAGAAGAACCAAGCTCAGAAGTTTTACAAAACAGGTGGCAGTGGCTCTAATTTGGTTTTGACTAATATAAAAGGTGATTGGTCCCAGAAATAAGACATGTAGCCTTGGCTGCTTCCTTTTTTTGGTGCTGGTCAATTACTTAACTTTTATTTTTTTAGTTTCCTTATCTGTTTTTTCCTCCTTAATTGTTTTAAAAGAAAAGAAACTAGACTTGTTGCTTTCCTCCCTCTTCCCTTGATACACTGAATGACTTTGTGCCCTAAGAAATATAAAAGGATTTAAGGAGATTTTAAATTAGTTCGAAATTAATATTTTGACTTTTTCTTTCTAGGTCAACTGGTGAAACTGCAGTCACAGCTTTTGAAATTGACAAGATGTATACTCCCTTATTCTTTGCCAGAGTGAAGAGTTTTACTGCATTTTCAGAAAAACCTCTTTAAGAATTTTACATCTTTCCTCTTATAAACTCTTGCATGGGTCTAAAGTGTAGAGCAAAAGAGCACTTAAGTTATGAATATGTATATATTTGGAACTTATTTTAAATTGTTGAGTTCTTTTGAGAAAAGTATAAATTGATATTTTTATTTTGGGGTAGTTGATTTGGGAAAGTGTTTTGTTTTGAAATTAAGATTATGAGTTGTCTTAAGCATTTATGTTGTCAGAAACAATTTGAACTGTTTTAATCATGTCATTTCAAGCAGGTCTATAAGCAGTTATCTTTAAAGCAAATCTTCATATGCCTGATGACTATAATATTTACATGAGTACAGGGATGGCCTCTACTGAAAAAAGAATTTTGCTGTACTTGCCATATATAGTATATGTGCTCTGAAGGCTTAAAATGCAAAAAAAAAAAAAGCAAAACAAAGCAAAGCATTGTTCTACATTTGTTTGAAACTGAAGAGACTCTAAATAAATGTTTCTTTCAAAAAAAAATGTAGCTGGTTTGCCTTTCTAAAAAGTCATTCTATTTACTCCAAAGCACAGAAGTTTAGGTGAGCCAAAGGAGACTTGGAGCCATTTTTTTCCATAAGGTAATATAAAAAGCTAAAAGATCTGACCTTGGCTTATAGTCTCATACCAACAGGAAGATTCCAAGAACTTGATGAAAGTAACTCAAAGAGCAAAACCTCCTGGCTGAGTCAGGAAACCTCATCCTTACTATAACCCAGGGAGTTTGGACTTCAGAAGAGAAAGCCCATATAAGTCTCATCTCAACCCCTTTCCCTTTATAGATGAGGGTGGGACCAGAGAAGTCAAGTAATATTGTTTCCAGTGAACTACCAAAATAAAACTGAAGTGGGGGGGGGGAGTTGGGGCAGAGAAGGGAATGAACTTTGTTTTAGATGGTGGGTGTGCTAAGCTTTTGGCAGATATTCATTTTCATTAATAAGCCCTTCTCCAAGAACTTATATTCTTTCTATTGCATCCTGTTGCCTCATATTTACAGGAACCCTTCTTCATTCTGAGGTTTGGGGAGATTTCTTTTTCTCAAAGTTTGATTCGTGTTAGAGTGGTGTGATGGAAAGAGCACTGGAATGGGAATCAGAAGAGCCAGTTCCACTCAGTCTGCCACCCAGGTTGCCCAGAGCTAGGCACTTTACCTCTGCCTCAGTTTCCTCATCTCTAAAAGGCTATTGATCCAGATGACATTAAAGGTCCCTTGCAACTCTAAATCTATATTATATTCAATGCAGTAATGCCTTTTACTCAAATCTCTTTTGGAGGAAACATAATGCCAATGTTATTGTATCTGGGGAAAAAAAAAGAAAAATCCTTAAGTGGAATTGTCCCATTTGCAGCCCTGTCAATATAATAAACATGACATAAAACCTCCTTCTAGTTGTGAATTATTTAGAGCTGGAAGGAAAATTCTTATGAAATGTATGAAAACCTTTTTTTTGTGAATAA
This sequence comes from Macrotis lagotis, assembly GCF_037893015.1. Taxonomy (NCBI): domain Eukaryota; kingdom Metazoa; phylum Chordata; class Mammalia; order Peramelemorphia; family Peramelidae; genus Macrotis; species Macrotis lagotis. The sequence continues at coordinate 35,651,037 of NC_133662.1, forward strand.
GATGAACATATTTTGTTTATTCATAGGTCTACATAGAGATATATCTTTTAAATATATATTGGATAGGGACCATGGTACTAGAACCGGGATCTGTGTTTTAATTAGTATGGGGAACTTCCAGGTGAGAATTCCCTGATTTTCTTTTTGATTGAGCCTCTTATTTCACCAAGACTGGGAATTTCACTAGTGAAGGTCAACATCTTCCTTCTCTGACTTCATCTTAAGCTGGAGCATTAAGATAGTAAGCTGTTGCTTAATCAGGATGTGCCTGAAAGGAGACTTGAACCCAGGTCTCTGAGGTTTTAAGAGATGCAGCTTCAGGTTCTGTGCCATGCTGCCTCTCATAGGAGCACAGGAACCTACAATGGTGCAGGTTTGGAGAGAGTTTGCAACTTTGCTTTTGTTGAGTGTTTTGCATCAATTTTAATGTCATGATTCAAAGAGGAGTGAGAAGCCAGTAAGAATTTTGAAGATGATAACAGTGTAGATTAAATGGACTAGAAGATATTTACAATATAGCTTTATTAGTTTTAATCTGAAAGGTCAGTTACTCAAAACATCTGACATAATGCCTATAAATTCACAAATACAAAGTCAAATATATTATCTATCCTGCCCTTCTTTCCTCCATCAACCTGGATAATTGAAAACTGACAATAAATAACCTAATAAACATTGCCAGTGGATACCAAGTTCATAAATAAAAAGTCAACCATCGTGACAACTAAGCAAAATCTCTTTTGCTCATTTTTGGCTGCCATGAGGTAAAAAACAGTAGTTTTATTATTTTTTTCCTAAATTTAATTTTTCCCTACATCACTGAGAAAGCAAGAAAAACAAAATTCATATATTACAAAAATGTATAGCCAAGCAAAATATTTTCATATAAGGAGTGGTTAAGTGGCACAGTGGATAGAGCACCAGCCCTGGAGTCAGGAGTACATGAGTTCAAATCCAACCTCAGACACTAATTACCTAGCTGTGTGGCTTTGGGCAAGCCATTTAACCCCATTGCCTTGCCAAAAAAAAAATATTTTCATATTAGCCACCTCAATTTACCCTCTGAGTCTATCCCTTTTTTAAGTGGATAACATTTTTCATCATGAATACTCTGGAATTGCCCTTGGTTGGTCAATGGGTTCCTAAGTCTCCAAGTCATTTGTATAATTTTAGTATTATAGAAATTATTCTGATTCTGCTTCCTTCACTTTTATCAGTTCATGGAAGTCTTCCCAGGTTTCTCTGAAACAATCCCCTTCATTTTTTAAAAGCAGTAAAGGTAGTTTTGATATTTTTAGGATCTGTCTTATAGAAATTTTTTGACATTTGAAGTTTATTTCCAAATGGCACTGAGAAATCAAGAAAGCACACACTTTTTGAAGCTATACCTTTGTTCCTCAATCTCTTCCTATTCACATTTTACCAATCTTTCCAGGTAAAGTGAAGCTGAAAAATCCACCTTTATTAATGAGTGGATCCCCACTCCCCCCACAAAGAATGGTCTCTCATCATCTCTCATTTCAGTCCTTCTAGTTCATATTTTTAATGATCTGCATGTTGTTTCTATTAATAAATAGTATCTTAATTTCTTTTTCAATTAGCAAGCCTTTGTTTTCTCCCCCCCCCACTTTCCTTCCCACAATGAAAAAATAAAACCCTTGCAATAAATGATCATGGTAAAAATAAATTCCTACACGTCTAAAAAATTGTTCATCTCATTTTGCATCTTGAGTCTCAACACTTCTCTTGTCAAGAGATGGGTAGCATGTTTCATCATTGGTCCTATGGAATTATGGCTGGTCATAGCATCCACTGAATTCTTGTTTTCAGAGTAGGTGGTGTTTACAAGGTTGTTACATACCTTATTTTCCTGAAATTTACTTTATGCTTTTTTTTGATTGAATCTCTTATTTCACCAAGACTGGGAATACATCAATCATGCTTGAGCTCAATCCCAATATTGTTTGACTTGGAGATCTTTAACCTGCTCCATTTTTCTAACTGAACTAGTTTGTGTGTCATTAGGCCTTCTGCTTCCAGGACCTCACTATATTGGTGCCAGACCTAGTGTAGATAGCTATTCAGCTTTAACCTTATTTCCCCTTCAAACTCTCAAACTCAGAACTCTGCAGATGCATCAACTTCAGCTTCCCCAACAGTAAGGACAATAGACAGCATCAGATTATTCCCTTATGTTCACATTACATAGTTTGTTCAGCCATTCACCAATTGATAGACTCTCCTTTAGCTTCCAGTTTTTTTTTCCACTACAAAAAGTGGTGCTATAAATAGTTGGGGTTTTTTTAGGTTTTTGTAAGGCAGTGGAATTAAATGGCTTGACCAAGGCCATACAGCTAGGTAATTACTAAGTGTCTGAGGTCAGATTTGAACTCACTCCTGACTCCAGGGCCGGTGCTCTATCCACTGCGCCACCTAAATGCCCCTATAAATAATTTTTTTTTTACAAGATCCAAAAGCTTTTGTCTCCCATGTAGTGGAGTTAAGTATTCGGAACATAGCAAGTGGCCCCCCAAACTGATGGATCTTGGAATATATAATGTCAAGGATACCAAATGGGATGTGGCTGCCCCAAGTGGAGAATTAGTGCATGTGAATCAACACGGCTTATTTCTTAAAGGTCTTGAAGTATAAAAGTGTTCCCCAAGTCTTAATAAAGTATTTTGAAAATCCCCCAAATATTAATTTTGTTATTTTTTGAATTTTACAATTTTCCCCCAATCTCACTTCCCTCCCCCCATACCCCACAAAAGGCAGTCTGGTAGTCTTTACATTGTTTCCATGCTATACATTAATCAAAATTGAATGTGTTGAGAGAGAAATCATATCCTTAAGGAAAAAATAAAATAGAGGAGATAGCAAAATTACACAATAAGATACCTTTTTAAAAAAAAAATTACAGGTAATAGTCTTTGATCTTTGTTTAAACTCCACAATTCTTTCTTTGGACATAGATGGTATTCTTCATCACAGACACCCTAAAATTGACCCTGATTGTTGCACTGATGAACTGAGCAAGTCCATTATGACTGATTGTCAGCCCAATGTTGCTGTTATGGTGTACAATGTTCTTCTGGTTCAGCTCATCTCACTCAGCATCAGTTCATGCAAGTCTTTCTAGGCTTCTCTGAATTCCCATCCCTCCTGGTTTCTAATAGAACAATAGTGTTCTATAACATACATATACCACAATTTGTTCAGCCATTCCCCAACTGATGGACATTCACTCAATTTTTAATTCTTTGCCACCACAAACAGGGCTGCTATGAATATTTTTGTACAAGTGATGCTTTTACCCTTTTTCATAATCTCTTCAGGGAATAGACCCAATAATGATATTGCTGGATCAAAGGGTATGCACATTTTTATTGCCCTTTGGGCATAATTCCAAATTGCTCTCCAGAAAGGGTGGATGAGTCCACAGCTCCACAACAATATATTAATGCCCCAGATTTCCCACATCCATTCCAACATTGATCATTGTCCTTTCTGGTCATATTGGCCAGTCTGAGGGGTGTGAGGTAGTACCTCAGAGATACTTTAATTTGCATTTCTCTAACCATTAATGATTTAGAGCAATTTTTCATATGACTATGGATCACTTTGATTTCTTCATCTGTAAATTGCCTCTAAATATCCTTCGACCATTTGTCAATTGGGGAATGGGAAAGCCCCCAAAATATTAAGACTTCATAAGCTTTGATACCTTTAAATTACAATGTAAAATGACTAAAAGGATAAAACAGGAAGAGAGTCCATTTGAAAGAAGCAAGCAGAGAAGATGTATACTGATACTGGAGGAGGTAATGACAGTATTTAACCTAAGTCAGGTCTTGATTATGTTATCTGTAAGATGAAATTCAAGTTCCTTGCTTAACACCTTAAACTTCCATGCTTTGGTTTTTAAAAGACACTTGCTCAGAATTTTCCTAGAAAGCAATTCCTGAGGACCTACACCTTTTGAGGGCAGTTTGGTTGTAGTGTTATTCTCATAACTCCAACTCTTCAAGGATTTTCTAGTTTCTTATTGGAGTCAATGAAGAATAAGAGGTCAAGACAATATCTGCCTTGGAAGATCTGCCTCCTCACATCCTCAGACTGCCAGTCAATCATTTTTATAGCAAAGTGTTTTGGAAATTTCTGGGTTTGGAATGAGAGATTTTGGGTATTTCTCACTACCTGTAAGATCTTATTCATGTGATTCTCTGGGCCCCAGTTTTCTCAAGTATCAAATTAGATAATTGGACTTGCTGACCTCCAAATTCCTTCCTGTAAATATGATAACATAACTTGGGGAATTGCTTGTTGTTGAGTAGTTTCAGTGACTCCATTTGGGGTTTTCTTGGCAAGATACCCTAGTGGTTTGTCATTTCCTTCTCCAGCTCATTTTATGGATGGAGAAACTGAGGCAAAGTTAAGTGAATTGCCCAGGATCACACAGCAAGTAAGTGTCTAAGGCCAGATTTGAACTTAAAAGTCTTTTTGACTCCCAGTCTGGCACTCTCCATTTTGCCATTTAGCTATCTGGCTTGGGGATAGGAGGCTAATAAAAATTAACTTAGTGACTTAACATCATAAAATATAAGCCCTAGACAGAATCTGAGCACCAAATTACAACCTTTTCATACTGAAAATGAGGGAACAAGCCTAGAGAAGGCACAATGTTTGTGCAAAGTAACACAGTTGAACATTAATGATAGGTAAGATGACAACTCAGGTCTCCTGACTTCCAGTTTTGTAAGATTGAAATACTGAATTTTTAGTGGTCAGATATCAATGTCTATTGGTTGTAGCTTATATCCCAAGAAAAGATGAGCCACTTGGAGCTCTTGTTTTCTTGTATAGTATAATGTACAGATAGGTAGTTAAGAGGCCTTAAAAAGCAAGGCCATTTAAGGAGACCATCAGAACTTGGACTACTGGGTAGTTGCCAGTAGGTGGCTCTATAAACACAGAAATATTTTCTTTATTGATGAACTATGGCAATGTGTTGATCATTAAATGTTTCCCCCCTGTATTCTGTTGCTTTTTTTTTTTTTAGGATTTTGCAAGGCAAATGGGGTTAAGTGGATTGCCCAAGGCCACACAGCTAGGTAATTATTAAGTGTCTGAGCCAGAATTTGAACCCAGGTACTCCTGACTCCAGGGCTGGGGCTTTATCTACTGTGCCACCTAGCCGCCCCTATTCTGTTTTAGATATGACAAACAACCTCAAGCATAAACATTTCCATTCACAAAGAAAAAAAAAGAGTTTTATATTCATGCTTTTTTTTTAGGTTTTTTTGCAAGGCAAATGGGGTTAAGTGGCTTGCCCAAGGCCACACAGCTAGGTAATTATTAAGTGTCTGAGGCTGGATTTGAACCCAGGTACTCCTGACTCCAGGGCTGGTGCTCTATCCACTGCGCCATCTAGCTGCCACCTAGCTGCCCTCTCCCCTACCTATTGACAAGGCAAAAAACCAAAAACAAACCTAAAGATCATTACAAACATGTATGATCATGCAAAACAAATTCTCACATTAGCCTAATCAAAAGAAAGATGGAAAAGGAAATATGCTTTAATCAATACCCCAAGTCCATTAGTTCTTGTCTGAAGATGCAGAATGTTTCATCATGAATCCTTTGGAATTGTGGTTGGTCATTGTATTAATCAGTTTCTAAGTCTTTTAGATTGATTTTAGACTTTATTTAGTAGGCAAGGAAAAACACTGAAGATTTTTTGTGTGTAGGTTTTTTTTTCTTGAAAGAAGTAATATAGTCAGAATTGTGTGATAGAGTTTTATCTGATAGAATATTAGATGAATTAGAGGAGTGAGAAATTGGAAGCAGTAGATGCTTGATAAATTCTTGTTGATTGATGGTAGTATGATCAGTAAGGATGATTAAGGAATAGGTGGGCATCTGAGAATCTCTAGGACTTTCTAGAGACTTGCTAGAAGGCTATATAGTGGAAAGAACATTGGAATGAGTCAGAAAACTTGACTTCAAGTCCAAGGTCTGATATTTAAAGGATATGTAACCTTGGTCAGTTAATAACTCCTAAATCTCAACTTCCTCATCTCTGACTTGCTGATGATTAATATGTGGCCTTCCTACCTTACTTAATTGTGATAAATAAAGTGTTTTAAGAAGAATGAAAATGACAGTGGCAGCTAGCACTTAGATAAGTTTCAAGGTTTATAAATCTTGAACTAATTTCTAGACTTTCAGTCCCTTTGCATGTCAGGACATCACCCTTGTGATGTCATTAAGTCTCTTCAAGAACAAAGTATGAACAACAATAGTCTAGAAGTAACAACATGCTGACGTTGCTTCTTAGGGGTAGGGACAGCTTCATTTTTGTAGTCCTATCCCTGTTCTTGCAAAATGCTTGCGGATAAAGGTTTAATTAATTGATGGTAGTGTGGATAATTGGCCACTAGGTGGGGCAGTGGATATAGTACTGGGTCTTACATCAAGGATATCATCTTCCTCACTTCAAATCTGGTCTTATTATGAGCCTTGTGACCCGGGGCAAGTGTTTGCCTCAGTTTCTCAACTGCAAAATGAGCTGTAGAAGGAAATGGCAAACCCATCCAGTATCTTTGTCAAGAAAATCCCAAATGGTTTCATGAAAAATCAGACACAAATTGAAATAACTGAACAACAGCATCAATAAATAATGTGGCCAATAAGAAGAGCCCTTTTAGATATGACTATGTAGGATTCTTATTGATATCTTTTCTAGAAGTCTAAATTGGTATATATAATCACTGTATAGACTGGAGTCACTGGAGACTGTTTAGCAATAAGGATCATCACAGAGTTCACACTTAGATATCTCTAGGACTTCTCAGTTACTTTACAAAATTAATATTCCTTGCTTTGAAATGAAGTAATAGGGAAGGGAACACAGAATGAGGAACATCACATGATTTTTGTAATTTTTATCTTTAGGTGCCTCCAGTTGCCTGGTTCATTTAGTCATGACTAATGAAGAAATGGCAACCTACTATTTGTTAAATTCATTCAGGACTTCCAAATCACAGCTTCCTTTTTTGGGCATGTGACAAACACTTGGGGAAGACTTTCAAAAGCAGAGACCCTCTAGGCCAAGCCTGACCTGTAAAGAAATCCCCTTTAAAACATACTCAACAAATGATCATCCAGGCTTTGCTCAAAAAAAGCTAGTGTGGGTAGAAAGTGGGAGAGGGGGGAATTCTTCCCACTACTTACTTCCCCAAGCAACCTATTGTCCTTTAAGATAGTTTTTATATTTAGGAGAAGAAGAATGGTTTGATCGATAATAGAGTCAGCCTTGGAATCAAGGAGACCTGAATTTAAATCTGACTTCAAACACTTGGTATGACTGTGGGTTAATCTCTTTACTATGGTCTGCCTCTTCCTCCTCTGTAAAATTGGAATAATAATCACCTACCACCTAGAGTTGTCTTAAGGATCAAATGAGATGATATTTGTATTTTGCCAACTTTGAATCATGCTGTAAATACTAACTGTTGTTATGTGAAACTTTAGGCAAATTACTTAACCTCTTAGTGACTCAGACAACTCTCTAAGACCATAAATCATAGAGAAAGTCAGATCTGAATTGGTAGAGGGAGTTTCTTTCTGGGGAATTCTCTATATCAGTGAAATCATGGAACAAATCTTTAGAAGTGTTTCTTTATGTCTGTGATTTCTCCCTATTACTCTGGATCCAAGCAAAATGTATTTTCCCCTTGTCAGTAATGATCAATAAAGAATGTTGATCCAGAAGGCAAAAGAAACCAGAAAATGATACTACTGAAATGTGCTCTGACATTGTAGTTGGAATGCTAGATAGAAGTCTGGGCTTTTCCTTTGATGAGCTAGCTTTTCTGTATAGATTAACTTCTGAGTGATGGAAACTTTAGCCAGTCATAGTTTGTTCAGGCTCAAGGGAGCAAGGAAGTTGAAAGTTACCACATTAGATACTTCACAATGCCCCAGAAACAAATTTTATACATATTAACTTACAATGAAGGTTAAGTACTGTTTTTTTCTAGCTATTTTCCTTTGGTCCTAATCATTGGGAAGGAAATGATTAAAGGGTACAGAAATACATGGAATGAAGTTTGAAATGCTTGTTGTTGAACAGTAGGTGATTTCTAAGAGAATCCAAGAAGTTTTTTCCTTAACACATCCTGTAGAGATTGTTGTTTGTCCTTTGTTCTCAATGAGGATCATGACATCAGGGAGGCATGACATTCAAGTGAATTGACTTGTAGGGATGGAAGGAAAAGGAAGACATGATGTCCAAGTAGAGGGGTCAGAGGACGGTGGTTTAAATCCTTGCTTTACTGATTATTACTTGTGTACTCTTGTATAATTTGATTAATCTCCTTGACCTCAGTTAACTCAATTGTAAAACAAATGGGTTGCATTAGCTAACTACAATATTACTGAGATCTCTTTTGGCTCCTAGCTATATGAGCCTTTTATTTCTCTTTCCAACTCAAATTCCTCTGATCCTATAAATGTTCTCTTTTTAACTTTTTCCTTCTTTTTTTCTTTTTTTGGTTTTTTGCAAGGCATTAGGGTTAAGTGACTTGCCCAGGATCACACAGCTAGGTAATTATTAAGTGTCTGAGGTCTAATTTGTACTCAGGTCCTCCTGACTCCAGGGCCAGTGCTCTATCCACTGTGCCACCTAGCTGTCCCTCCTTCCTTTTTTTTTTTTAACAATTAAGTAATTTATTTTCTCTACCCACTCCCCCAACCAAAAAATGGAAATAAAAAAGAAAATCTTATACATGATGAAAAAATTCTATCAATTCACATTATATTTTGCCAGTCCATCAACCTCTTCCACACTTATCTAGGTCATAGCAATAACACTGATGAGACAGTAAATCCCAAAAGAGAGTCTCAGTGGTGGTGCTGTGAGTCTATTTCTCTTCAAAATGAGTTCAGCTTGATTGATTTCTTTATGACCTGGTCAGGTTCATCAAGGCCTTAGTGGGTAAGGTCTGACTATTTTGAACAGCTGCTGTTTCTTGCCCTTTTTGCTCCTTTCTCTCCCTCCCACTCCATATCCCTGAGGGCGGAAAAGATTTCCCTCCTGATAACAACCTGCAGAGCAGTAGCATGCTGGATGTGTCAGGAAGACTTAGGTTCACATTCTGACAATGGACAAATCACCTGTCCTTTCTGAACCTCAGGTTTCTACTCTGTAAAGTGGTGATTATATCATTTGTTTAAATGAGTTAATATATGTAAGGGGAGCATTAAATAAATGTCAAATTTTTTAAAGTTTATATTTGAAAGCAATGATTTTATTTGGAGTTTGTGGTTCCATATTGGCATAGCTCCTTTAGATTGGGGTGATCACTTGAAGAGGAACATCTGTCTTGGAACAAAAGAAAACAGGGGAGAAGAGGGAAGGAAGGAAAGGCAAGGGAAAGCAAAGGAAAGCAAAAGAAGGAAAAGAAATGAAGGAGGAAAAACACTAGAGAGGTGTAGGAATAAATGTACTGTTCCTTAAAATAATTAGCAGTATCTATCTGAAACTATCAACAAGCATTATATTCAATGGGGAGAGGCTAGAGGCATTCCCAATAAGATCAGGGGTGAAACAAGGGTGCCTATTATCACCACTACTATTCAGTATTGTATTAGAAATGTTAGCATCAGCAATTAGAGAAGAAAAAGAAAATAAAGGAATTAGAATTGGGAAGGAAGAGACAAAACTCTCACTCTTTGCAGATGCCATGATGGTCTACCTAGAGAATCCCAAGATATCATCCAAAAAACTACTGGAAATAATTAGCAATTGTAGCAAAGTTGCAGGTTATAAAATAAGCCCTCATAAATCCTCAACTTTTCTATATATGTCTAGCAAGAAAAAGCAGGAAGAGCTAGAAAGAGAAATCCCATTCAAAATAACCTCAGACAATATAAAATATTTGGGAGTCTATTTGCCAAGACAGACTCAGAATCTTTTTGAAAACAATTATAAAACAACTTCTCACACAAATTAAATTAGATTTAAATAACTGGGCAAATATCAACTGCTCATGGATAGGTAGAGCTAATATAATAAAAATGACAACTCTACCCAAACTAAACTATCTGTTTAGTGCCCTACCAATCAAAATTCCAAAAAATTACTTTAATGAGTTAGAAAAAATTATAAGTAAATTCATATGGAGAAATAAAAAGTCAAGAATTGCCAGGAGCTTAATGAAAAAAAGTGCAAAAGAAGGTGGCTTAGCCCTACCTGATCTAAAATTATATTATAAAGCATCAATCATCAAAACTGTTTGGTATTGGCTAAGAAATAGAGTGGTGGACCAGTGGAATAGACTAGGTGTAAAAGCAGGGGATGATTATAGTAATCTGCTGTTTGATAAACCCAAAGAGTCTGGCCATTGGGATAAAAACTCCCTCTTTGATAAAAATTGCTGGGATAATTGGAAGTTAGTACGGAAGAAACTTTTAGACCAACATCTCACACCCTTTACCAAGATAAGATCCAAATGGTTACAGGACATAGACATAAAAAACAATACTATAAGCAAATTAGAAGATCAAAGACTAGTCTACCTGTCAGATCTATGGAAAGGGGAACAGTTTATGACTAAGAAAGAGTTGGAGAACATCACCAAAAACCAATTAGATGATTTTGATTACATTAAATTAAAAAGCTTTTGCACAGATAAAACCAATGTAACCAAGATCAAAAGAAATGTAGTAAATTGGGAAACAATCTTTACAACTAATGATACTGACAAAGGACTCATTTCTAAAATATATAGAGAACTGAGTCATATTTTTAAAACAAAAAGCCATTCCCCAATTGACAAATGGTCAAAGGATATGCAAAGGCAATTTCCAGATGAGGAGATCAAAGCAATCCATAGCCATATGAAAAAAATATTCTAAATCATTAATCATTAGAGAAATGCAAATTAAAGCTTCTCTGAGGTACCACCTCACACCTCTCAGATTGGCCAATATGACCAGGAAGGATAATGATCATTGTTGGAAGGGATGTGGGAAATCTGGGACACTATTACACTGTTGGTGGAGCTGTGAACTCATCCAACCCTTCTGGAGAGCTATTTGGAACTATGCCCAAAGGGCAACAAAAATGTGCATACCCTTTGACCCAGCAATACCACTACTGGGTCTATACCCTGAAGAGATGAGGAAAAAAGGGTAAAAACATTACTTGTACAAAAATATTTATAGCAGCCCTGTTTGTGGTGGCAAAGAATTGGAAATCCAGTAAATGTCCTTCAATTGGGGAATGGCTTAGCAAACTGTGGTATATGTATGTCATGGAACACTATTGTTTTATTAGAAACCAGGAGGGACGGGATTTCAGGGAAACCTGGAGGGATTTGCATGAACTGATGCTGAGTGAGATGAGCAGAACCAGAAAAACACTGTACACCCTAACAGCAACATGGGAGTGATGTTCAACCTTGAAGGACTTGCTCATTCCATCAGTGCAACAATCGGGAACAATTTTTGGGCTGTCTGCAAAGGAGAGTACCATCTGTATCCAGATAAGGAGCTGTGGAGTTTGAACAAAGTGCAAGGACTATTCCCTTTAATTTAGAAAAAAAAAACAGATAGCTTATTGTCTGATCTTGTTACCTCTTAGACTTCTCTTTAAGGATATGATTTCTCTCTAATCACACCCAATTTGGATCAAGGTACAACATGGAAACAAAGTAAAGACTGACAGAGTGCTTTCTGTGGGGGGGAGGGGGGAGGGAAGCAAGATTGGGGGAAATTGTAAAACTCAAATAATATCTTTAATAAAAATAAATTAAAAAAAAGAAATGAAGGGGAAAGGAAGAAAAGAGAAGGGAAGGGAAGGCAAAGCAAGGAAAAAGAAGACAAGGGAAGAGCTTATTCTTTTAGAACAGAGGAGTCAAATGTACTGCTACCAGCTCAACACACTTTTAGGTGCAACTTGAACCAGATTAAATGTATTTGGGAAATATTTAACAAAATATTGAAAATACAGTAGAGCATAGATAATTTCATATGTGATTTTATAAGTCAATTTGCAGACTATAGGGATCCTTAGGTACAGTTTAGTGGTCCTCATTTCTATTTGAGTTCAACATCACTGCTCTAAAGATTCAAACAAGTCAACATAAACAGCCAACTAGGTACAGTACAGTCAGGGGAAAGTGGAGTGGATTATTCCAAAGAATTCAATTGACAATACACATAGAGAGGAAGGGAGAACATGGAAAACCAATAGTCTCCTGCTGATTACCTGGGTAGGGCAATGCCACAGAAATTCTATTTTGGAGGAATACAACAAGGGCCTAGAGATGCTGTAAGAGTAATAAAACTCTTAGTATTGAATGAGAAGAGAAGAAAGAGGCTTATATTAAAAAGCTTGAAGAACTTAAAGCCTGAGAGTTTAAATAAGTTATCTCAAAATAACTCCCCACAGTTACATAGCATTCCAAAAGTTTATAGAATGATTTCCCCTCAAAAAACTTCATGAGATTAACCTGACTAATATGGAAATATGTTTTGCGTGATTTCACATGTATCGCACTGCTTACCATTTCAGGAAGGAGAGTGGTAAGGAAGGGAGGAAGAAAATTAGAACTAAACATTCTTTTTAAATAAATACTGAAAATTGTCTTTATATTTATTTGGGAAAAAATTAAGATTATTTAGAAAATATCTTAGTGAGGTGGGTCATAAAGTATTATTTTTCCATTTAATAGGTGATGGCCATAGAGATGAAAGTGATTTGTCCATAGAGATATAACCAGAGTCAAATTTTAGCTTCCAAAACCAGATACCTTTCTAATATACCATCTAGCTTCTCACTGTGATTTCAGAATGGTCAGTTTAAATGGAGTTACTTCTCCTGAGCAATGGCACTGTTAATATAGCTAAATAGAAGCAGTATATGCTACTGAATATAGTATTGGAGATAGAGTAATGGTCAGTCAATCAAAAAGAATTTATTATGTATTTAAAAAGTGACACTGTTTTTGCCCTCATATTTTATATCCTGAGTTCAAATTCAACTTTTGGCAATTATTAGCTATGTGACATTGGGCTTTTTTCTGGGTCTAGTTCTTTAGCTATACAGGCAGCAGCTACCTAGGGCAATTAGTGGTGCAGTAGATAGAGTGTCAGACTTGGAATCCGGAAGAACTGAATTCAAACTTGGCTTCAAATTAGCTATGTGACCCTCAACAAGTTGTTTAACCCTGTTTACCTTAGTTTTCTCTCCTGTAAAATGATCTGTGGCAAAACCACTTAAGTATCTTTGCCAAGAAAACCCCAAATGAAAGTCAGACATAAGCTTAACAACTCAGTAGCAACAGCACCTATCTACCTATCTATGCTCCCCAATACAATATATATACATAAAGTACTTTGCAAACCTTAAAACACTATACAGATACATTTATTATTAAAGTACTGTTTGAATATCCCTAAATGTGCATACTCATATGTGTATATTTTATATTAGAGTCAAGAATGCTAAGTATTCCTAGATCTAATAAGACAAATTCCTCTTGTGAATCTCAAATGACTTTAACCTTGATGATATGCCTGAAAAGGTTGCAGATTCTGGGGAATTTGGTCTAGAGGCAAAGTACAGGAAGAGTATCTTGATTCTTCTTTAATGATAGAGGACAAAAGGTAACATTTCTAGAAGGTCATGGAGGTTATAAATAGTATATCCCTTACCTTTCACCTCTCACCACACCTGCTACCCCTTTTTCCAGTTGTCTCACTCCCATTCCTCATCCCCAATATTAACCTTACAAGAATCAGTGGCATCTTTATCAGCCCAAGATTGAACTATTCTACCTTCTGTTAGGAAAAAAAAACAAACAAATCCCGAAGAACCCGAAGAACAAGTGGAAATATGAAGAGCAGAAGATTTGGTGTTGGGAAGAAACATATTCAGGAACAGGTTTTTCTTCTTCCTTTTTTCAGAACTGTCATTAAGACAGGCTGTTAGCAGGCTTCTGGGTCAACCATTAGAGAGCATTTTACTTACACTTTGGGGTGCAGGAAGACGGCCTTCTCTGCCAAACAGGGATAGCAATACTTGTGCTTGCTTAATTCATAGAGTTGCCCTTTGTGGACCTTAAAGCCTTTCCCAAAATGGATGTTGCTAGAGTTTTTGTTCTTTTCTTGCCTTCATTGACAGTATATTTCCTTAATTTTTCTCTGACCCAGTTCTGAATGAATCCTCTCTGGATTCCTCTTTGGGTCCTGTATTTATGAATAGCTTTTCTTTCTTCAATTGCCCTGAATTGTCCTTACACAATTAAAATCATTGTTGAGGAGTAATGTGGACTTGGGCTAGAGAGACTGGTCCAGAGGTCCTAGATCATAGGATGATAAGCCTTCTTAGAGCAGGAAAGGGCATTAGAGATTGGCTCACCCAGTACCCTCATTTTGCAGATAAGGAAATGAGACCAGAGAGATGAAATGAGATTTTTTTGTTCAGGGTCACATAGGTAGTAAGTGGCAATGTTCAGATTCACCTTGCTGTCTGACTCCAAATCCAATACACTCTTCTCACTATGTCCCACTGTTGGCTCTTTCTGGTCCCTTTTTTTGCTATCTAAGGTCATTGTTTCCCAGGAAGATGCCCTTAATATGTCTCAGGATCCTGGTGAGTATATGGAATTTCACTAGATGTGTCATTAACCAGGATGTAGAGGCAAAGAGAAGGTGTGTTGGTAATGTGCTGTACAGAATGGACAGAAGGTTGGACTGGCCAGACAGTCATCAGTAAACATTTATTAAGCTCCTACTATGAGTCAGTTACTTTGCTAGGGGTTGAGGACACAAAGAAAGCTAAAAGATTCTCTCTAAACCAGTTAATGAGAGAGTACAATAACATGAGGGACAGTTAAGTGACTCAGTGGATCCAGTGTCAGTCCTGGAGTCAAGAAGACTCTTCTTTCTGAGTTCAAATCTGACTTCAGACACTTTTTTTTTTGCAAGACAATGGGGTTAAGGGATTTGCCCAAGATCACACAGCTAGGTAATTATTAAGTGTCTGAGGCTAGATTTGAACCCAGGTACTCCTGACTCCAGGCCTGGTGCTCTATCCACTTTGCCACCCAGCTGCCCCTCTTACAATTTTTAACTGTGTGACCCTGGACAAGTCACTTCACCCTAACCAGAGGCAGTGCCCAGAGTCAGGAGATTGGAGAGTCTTGTTCATGGAGCAGCAAGGAAGCCACTGTCAATAGATCCTAGTAAATGTTTGGACAGAGAGCATCAATCCTAGTGAGTCCTGACAAGTTTATAGATGTCAAAAAAAAATAGAACTAAACAAAAATTATTCTGCATAATATGATCTTTATTACTTCCATTTCCCTGGTTGTGGGACAGGGGCTCAAATTCCACCTCTGACATTTACAACTTGTGTGACTCTAGGAAAGTTTCTTCAACTCTTCATTCTTCAATTTCTTTATCTGTAAAATGAGAAAACTGGAGTAGATGACTTCTTCCAGCTCTATTTCTAGCATTTGATGGTCCTGTGGGAATTCCACCTCCACAGACCTAATTTCCATCACAAGTCCCTTCATTTGTATAAGGGGCAACTAGGTGGCACAGTTGATAGAACACCAGCCTTGGGATCAGGAGGATCTGAGTTCAATGTGACCTCAGGTAATGTGTGATCCTAGGCAAGTCACTTAACCCCATTTGCCTCAGTTCCTAATCAGAAAAATGAGCTAGAAAAAGAAATAGCATTACATTATCTTTGCCAAAAAAAACCAAACAAACAAAAACAAAAACAAATGTAGTCGGGCAAAACTGCAGTTGTTTGTCCTTCAATATTGAAGAGGACCATGATGTCAGGAAGATGATACCATGACTTGCAAATAAATTGGATTTAAATGAGAGATGACTGTGCAAAGTCTCCACCCAGGCACAACTGAAAAACAACTCAACAACAATAATTTTTATAAAGTTCCTCAAAAGCAACAGAAAAGGGAAACAAATTACTTCAACTAAGGTGTCATGTTCAGAGCTTGTAGAGAATGTCTTTATACCTTTAACCTTTTGACTAGTACTATCTGACTATACGGCTTTGGATAAACTACTTAATCTCTTCAGGTCTCAGCATCCTTGTGATGGCTAGACTGTCCTGTCCAACTTTTATTTTCTATATTATTCTGGCTGTGATCTCATGGGATGCAGGTTCAAATGGACATTAGGGTTCAGCATTTGACATATGAGGAAATGAGTTTAAATCCGTAGTTTGTCTCTTCCTATGTGATCTTGGACAAATTACTTATTCTCTCTAAGCCTCTCTAAGTCTCAGCTTCCTCATCTGTCAAAAGGGGATGTTAAACTAGGGAACCCCTAAGATTTCTTCCTGAGCTGTTCTCATCTATTAATGATGGGGGTTGGACTAGATGACCTCTGTCACTTCCAAAATTTTTTGTTATAATCCCATATTTTCAGTTCTAAGTATCATCCAGGGTATCCTGAAACCATCTCTAACAAGCTCAAGATATCTGATTGTTAAAATTTCAGTGTGACCATTAATACCCTGCAAATAGGCAAATGGCATGAAAAGGTGAACATAAATTATAATTTTTGTAACGATATATGACTAAACAAGGATAAACTGTCTTTATTCAACTATAGGGAGATGATGCATTGATGCATGTGTCCCTTCCAGATCCCTTTCAGCAACAGGGGTCATGTAGTTCATTTGTTTTTCAATCATTTCTCATACTTTTTTTGGCCCCATTTGGGATTTTCTTTTATATATATATATTTTATACACACACACACACACACACACACACATATAAAATTTGTTTTTCCAATTATAATCAATGGTTAATTTTTAACCAATCTTTTTTTTGCAAGGTTTTGAGTTTTATATTTTTCCTCCCTCCCTCCCTCCCTTCCGACAGAAAGCAATCTTATATCTGATCTACATTTATAACCACGGTAAACATAGAACAAAATTGAACATGTGAGAGAAGAATCAGATCCAAAAAGGAAGAAATATAACATTAGAGATAACAAAATTACATAATACACATGACAACTTAAAAAAATTGAAGATAATAAGCTTTGGTCTTCATTTTAACTCTATACTTCCTTCTCTGGATATGGATGGTATTTCCCATCACAAGTCCCTTAAAATTGTCTTTGATTACTGTACTGCTAAAATGAACAAATCCATCATGGTTGATCATCACTCCATGTTATTGTTAATGCATATAATGTTCTTCTGGTTCTGCTCATTTCACTCAGCATCAATTCTTGCAGGTCTTTCCAAGGGTTTTCTGAAATCTTGACCCTCATGATTTCTTATAGATCAATAGTGTTCCATCACATTCAATTACCACAATTTGTTAAGCCATTCTCCAAATTGATGGGCATCCCCTCAATTTCCAATTCTTTACCACTGCAAAAAGAGCTGATATGAATATTTTTGTACATGTGGGATTTTTACCCTTTTCTCATGATCTCTTCAGGATACAGACCCAGTGGTGGTGTTGCTGAATTGAAGGGTATGCACAGTTTTATTAGCTTTTGGGCATAGTTCCAAATTGCTCTCCAGAAAGATTGGATCAGTTCACAATTCCACCGACAACAACCACCCAGTTTTGTTACATCCCCTCCAACATTGATCATTATCCTTTCTAGTCATATTGACTAATCTGAGAGGAGTGAGGTAATATCTCAGATATGATTTAATTTGCATTTCTTTAATCAATAATGATTTAGAGCAATTTTTCATATCACTATAGTTAGTTTTAATTTCTTTGTCTGAGAATTGACTTTCCATTTTCTTTGACCATTTATCAGTTGGGGAGTACATGAGTTTTCTTGCCAAAGGTACTGGAGTAGTTAGCATTTTCCTTTTCCAGCTCATTTTGCAGTTGAGGATTTGAGGCAAACAAGATTAAGTAACATTCCCAAAGTTAAGTGACTTTCCCAGCTAGTAAGTGTTTGAGGTCAGACTTGAACTTAGGAAAATGAGTTTTCCTGATTTCAAGTCCAATGCTTTGTCCACTCTGCCACCAGGAATCTCAGAAGAGTCCAATTAGACTCTGTCTAGGAGGGGTTCTGCTATATCTTGATGATGTTAAAAGAATGGAAAGAGAAGGGAAGAAAAATTTGGGAAAAGTTTAGGGAAAATGATTTTATATAGTCATAGTGTTGAAATAGTGTTGAAATAAGGAGAAGGGGGAAATGAGAATAGGTGTGACAGTGAAGAAGACATAAACCTCACTTTACCTGAACTGGTTAAAAGAAGGCAAAAATATTCTTACACATACACATACAAACATATTCTCCTAACTCACAGGATTAAGTGTAGAATTATATTTTACTCAACAGAGAAATAGGAGGAAAAGGGGGAAAGAGGGAAATGGAGAAAGAATAGATTAAAGGAGAGAATAGTCCTAATGAAAACAAACTGCAAGGATGTACAAAAAATAGAATTCTTTTTGAGATGGCAAAGGAATGGAGAATCTGAGATGATACTTATCAATTGGGCAAAGAGTGAACAAGTCTTATTATATAATTGTGATAATAAATAGAGAAGTAATGGATTTCCTCTTAATTACGGTCTTCAAGCCAAGTCAGAATAGATTGGATAGGGGGAGGGCAAGGCAGGAGTTTTTGTTTGTTTTTGCTTCAGATTGAGAACCTTTATTGAATCAATGGAAACCTACTAATTTCTACAGTTCTAAAAACTGCCCTATAGGTGGATTCTCATCTTCATACAATGGAAAAGCAAACTCTATTTATCTATCATGTTGGTATAAAAAATAGAATGTTGGCCCCCAGTTTAAATCTTGTCTCCAAAAGTGTGACCACTTAATCTCATTTTCTTCATCTGTAAAACGGGATTAATGATGGCATCTATTTTATAGGGCTATTAGGAGGATCATGTATGTGATACATTTTATAAACCTTAATGCATTATATAAACTTATTATCATTATTTCTACCAAGGCACATTGCTAATTGTGTTATATGCAGTGGAGGAATGACTTGGTACTTCATGGAAATGTGGAATTAATTGCTTTAGGGCTTCCAGCTAATTGAAAACTTAGAATTCAGTGAAATGTAATTGTGATCCTTAAAGGTATTTTGGAAAGAAACATTTTTTACTTGATCACTTCCTTGTGAAAAACTAGTCAAGGCAGACATGAAACATCCTATGTGTAGGCAATTAAGCAAGATCTAATTTTGAATTAACTGAAATGGCTTATTTTCTGGGCCACTGTCTTTAGAGTTGTAGAAAGTCTATTGCATTAACATTTTAACCTCCTGGACATTTAAAGACATAAATTAAATCATCCATTGTATTCAATTTTATATTTTTTGATTCTGATCTAAACACCAAAGAAAATGAATGTTTCTACACTGTAACCAAGATAAAAAGAAATGTAGTAAATTGGGGAAACAATTTTCATAACTAGTATTTCTGTCAAAGGACTCATTTCTAAAATATACAGAGAACTGAGTCAAATTATAAAAAAAAGTCATTCCCCAATTGACAATGGTCAAAAGATATGCAAAGGCAATTTACAGATGAGGAAATCAAAGAGATCCATAATCATATTAAAAATTACTCTAAATCACTACTTATTAGAGAAATGCAAATTTAAGCATCTCTGAGGTACCACTTCACACCCCTCAGGCTGGCCAATATGACCAGAAAGGGCAGTGATCATCGTTGGAAGGGTTGTGGGAAATCTGGGACACTATTACATTGTTGGTAGAGCTGTGAGCTCATCCAATCTTTCTGGAAAGAAATTTGGAACTATGCCCAAAGGGCAACAAAAATGTGCATACCCTTTGATCCAGGAATACCACTACTGGGTCTATACCCTGAAGAGAATATGAAAAAGGGTAAAAACATACCTTGTACAAAAATATTCATAGCAACCCTGTTTGTGGTGGACAAGAATTGGAAACTGAGTGAATGTCCATCAATTGGGGAATGGCTTAATAAACTCTGGTATATGTATGTGATGAGACACTATTGTTCTATTAGAAGCCAGGAGGAATGGGAATTCAGGGAAACCTGGAGGGATTTGCATGAACTGATGCTGAGTGAGATGAGCAGAACCAGAAGAACATTATACACCTTAACAGCAACATGGAGGTGATGATCAACCTTAATGGATTTGCTCATTCCATCAGTTTAACAATCAGGCACAATTTGGGGGTATCTGTGATGGAGAATACCATGCATATCCAGAGAAAGAATTGTGGAGTTTGAACAAAGACTAAAGACTATTATCTTCAATTTTAAAAAACCAAACAAACATCTTATTATATAATTTTGCTATCTCTTAAACTTTATTTTTCTTCCTTAAGGATGATTTCTCTCTCATCACATTCAACTTAGATCAATGTATATCATGGAAACAATGTAAAGATTAACAGACTGACCTTTGTGGGAGAAGGGGGGAGGAAAGAGAGATTAGGGAAAAATTGTATAATTCAAAATAAATAAATTAATTAAAAAAAAGAAAACAAATACTTCCATTTGCAAATTAGAATGAGGGAAAAACCCCAATTATATATGAAACTTAATATGTACAGCTTGCTTTTTTAATTTAATTTTATTTTTTTGCAAGGCAAATGGGGTTAAGTGGCTTGCCCAAGGCCACACAGCTAGGTAATTATTAAGTGTCTGAGGCTGGATTTGAACTCAGGTACTCCTGACTCCAGGGCTGGTGCTCTATCCACTGCGCCGCCTAGCTGCCCCCATCATGTAACTTTTAAAGTTGTCCTGATTGTCTGGGACTAGTCTAGTATATAAACAAGAATATAGGTTTAATTAAATGCCAGGGTCCTTAACAATATCTTTTTATTTTCCTTTTTAATGTTAAATTGATGTTTTGCAATGAGATTTTTGGTTTGTTTGTTTGCTTTTTTGTATTAACTACTATCATTTTCCAATACCTTCCTCCTTTGAAGAAATCTCTTAATCAAAATATCTGCTAATGTATTCAACTTTCTGCACATATGTTCCACTGCCTTTCTTGTGAGAGAAGCCACTTTGTTTTTTTCCAAAGAATTTGTAACAGATTACTTAAACTTTTCAATTATTTTTTCTATTCCTAAAAAGTGTTCTAAATCCTAAAAACTGTAAAAAGCAGTTTTGTCCTGTTGTAAAATACTTTTGCCACATTGGACTTAAAACTTTTGCACATTTCAATAACTCATTTGCTTCAAAGAATGACCCTAGAGGTAAGCACTCTAGCTATTATCTTCATTTTAGAGATGAAGAAACTGAGGTATTGAAAGGTTATTTGACATGTGAGCATATAGCTAGTAGGTATAAGAAGTGGTATTAGTATTCATGTCTTTCTAGACATTAGAGCTAGGTCATTTAGTCCTAACTCCTAATTTTGCAATGAAGTAAGCTGGGGCCCAGATTTGTCCAAAGTTATACCACTAGTTAGAGACTGAATCTGAACTCAAACTCTGGTCTTTCTATTAACAGTCCTCTGATCTTTCTTTTTTTTTTCTCTCTCTGATCTTTCTACTATGCCACAGGATGACCATTATCATTTGAAATGTTCCAATAAGAACATCAAGGACAGGTAAAATATAGCAAAGCTACATGTTTCAAATGCTTCATTGTGTTGCTAAGGTAAAATGGAACTTATTATTTCTGTCTTTGGTGATGCAACTTTTGTCATGAAACTGTTGCTGCTGAGCAATTTCCTACTGAAAAGCTTTTTAGTTTGGAGAATGAAAACTAGTTATGCACACACACATGCATATGTGTGTGTATGTGTATGTATATATATATAAGTACATATATATGTATTTATATATGTGTGTGTGTGTGTGTGTGTGTGTGTGTGTATGGGTGTGGTGGTATATTGATCCACTTGTTTTAATTCAAAAATTATTGAATGAGAGAGAAGTAGCCAGGCATAGTTAATAGAGAGCTAGGCTTGGAGACAAGAAGAAAGACTTGGATTCAGATACTTGTGACTCACCTTATTGTTACCATTTTTAATGACCCTTTTTGGGGTTTTCTTGACAAAGATAGTGGAGTGGTTTGCTATTTCCTTGTCTAGCTCATTTTACAGATGAGACAATTGAGAGATATAGCATGAATTGATTTGCCCAGGGTCTCACAGCTAGTTCTGTCTGAAGATGAATTTGAATTCAGATCTTCCTGATTTCAGGCTAGACCATCTAGCAATCTTGTCCCTGACACGCACTAACTATATGATCATAACATATGGTCACATACTTCAGTGTCTTAATTAATATAGTTTGAAGTTTGGGATTCCAAGTTCAGTAAAAGGAAGGACACCACAAGACAGAACGTAGCTCAAAATAGGAATTCGCAGGGAAAGAAGTAAGACAAGTCACTTATTAGGAAATATTCACCGTAAGATGGGAGGTCTAGTGGGTCAGGATTTTACACTGAATAACTTGGAAGTTGAAGACTTTCAATTACAGTTTACTGATGAGCATAGATAAAGGCAGTTTCCATGCAGGGAGTTCTCTCCATAATGAAATCATAAGACCAGACCAAAGATAATCAAGCAATTGAAAAATGACTGACTGACTGACTGAATAAACAAACGAATCAATGAAAAACTAAGTGAACGAATGAATAAAACCCAAGACTCATTAATGTATTAACAGACAGGATAAATAATTAGTCCTAGTTTAGGATATGTAATGAATGTCTGAAGTAGGTACTCAGAAAATTTGTAAGAGATTGAGTTTGGGGTGATTGATTTTTCTTTAGGTTTTTGCAAGGCAAATGGGGTTCAGTGGTTTTCCCCAAGGCCACACAGCTAGGTAATTATTAAGTGTCTGAGACCAGATTTGAACCCAGGTAGTCCTGACTCCAGGGCCGGTGCTTTATCCACTACACCACCTAGCCACCCCTGACTTGATTTTTCTAAGAGATATCCTTTGGTATGATTATTAATCACTCAACAAGATTTTATTAAACTTTTACTATATACTCATGGAGCAACTAAAGTGGCACAGTGAATAGGGTGCTGAGTCTGGAGCCAGGAAGGTTCATCTTTCTGAGTCAAATCTGACCTCAGGGACCCTTGGATAAGTCCCTTCACTGTTTGCCTCAGTTTCCTTATCTCTATCTCTGTCAAGGAAAACCTCAAATGGAATCATAATGAGTCAGACACAACTGAATAACAACAACATTTTTATTATTTGTTAACTAATTAATAATAATAATTCTGTTCATAGTATATAGGCTTGTGGAGGCAAGAAAGAAGAGCCCTATATCCTTCCTCTCTTGTTATGAGAGACTCTGTCTTAAAACTCTCCTTCATTTCAATAAATAAGGAGCAGTGATATCTACCTTTCCAAGGTTTTGTGAGCTACTTTCCCCCTGTTCCTATGCCAATCAAAGAATAAAACAGAGTGATCTTGCTTTCCTCTTTCAGAATACTACTACTACTACTACTACTACTAATAATAATAATAATAATAATAACAACAACAACATTTATATGGCATTTTCTTTGTGACAGATCTTTGCTAAGCACTTTCCAATTATTATCTCATTTAGTCCTCATAAAACCTTGAGAGGTAAATGTTTTTGTTATCCCCATTTTACAGATGAGGAAATAGAGACAATTAGAGGTGAAGTGACTTGTCCAGGGTTCATATAGCTCATAAGTGTCTGAAGCTGGATTTTAACTTAGGGCTTCCTAGCTTCAGGCCCCCTGCCCTACCTCCAAACTGGCAGTCTTACATTCTTTGCTTAATATATTTCACCTATCATTAAAACATCATCTTTGATGTTCTCTTTGAGGCTAGAAGAAAGCTATGAATTAATGGCTCTCTCCCTATCATGGTTTGTAATAGCAATAAAGCCTCTTTATCTGATCTGTACCCCAAATTTGTGGACCATGACAGGTTTAAAGTTGTTCTCTCATTTGACCTTCACAGTCACCCCCTGAGGGAAGCATTATGATCATATATTCACAGACTGTCAGACCTGGAAGGGGCCTTTAGTGATCACCTAGGCCAACCTTCCTCATTTTACAGGTGGACTCAATGAGGCTCAGAAGGGTCAGGTGATTCTATTAGTGAGTATACTCACTCGGGGTAGGAGTGTCCTTCCACCCTCTAGCCTGGGATCTTTCTACTCTGTGGCTTTGCCAACCTGCTGACATTATCCTCCACCAGGCTACTGATCACCAACACCAATTACTCAATCCTCAACCCTTGCTCAATTCTCAACTTTGCTTCTAGCAAGGCCTGACCTTGCCTCTCAAGACATTGCTTATTGTGAGATTGGGGTCAGAGATATTGTTTCATTAATAGCCTTTAGCCAAATTATGTGGCCACTCTGTGAATTTTTCTCTTCCAAAAAAACCCCCCAAACTTTAGTTACATATCTCATCTTTGCCTGTGATCAGACAGACCAGGGAAATGCAAGGTGAGGGTGAGCAGTAGGTTCAAAGGGTTATTTTGCTTACAATACATTACCCAGTGATGCAAGTCATGCCAGGCTTTGATGTGGGGGGTAACTAGTTTTTGAGAAATGTGAAGAATTTGTAAGGAAGCTATCATTTACAGGTGCCCCTTTGACCTTTCAATGATACAAACCTGCCTCCTCAGCCAAGTTTTAATAGGGTGGAAGCCAGGAAAAGAATGCTCTGGAACTAGAGTCAAGGGACATGGATTCAGTTCTCTTCTCAGCCTCTACACTGTGACCTGGGGCAAGTTACAACCTTTCTAGACTTCAGTTACCTTATCTATAAAATCAAGGGATTGGGTTAGATTGGGCACTGCCTCAAAAATCTATGATCTAAGAGTTCTTTGTTGTTCTTGTTCACTAACTCTTCATGACTCCATGGACCATATGATGTTAACACTAAAGTGATTTGCCCTTTCCTTCTCTAGTGGATTAAGGCAGAGATTAACTGACTTGCTCAGGGTCACTCAGTAAGTGTCTGAGAATGGATTTGAACTCAGATCTTTCTGACTCCAGGCCCAGTGCTCTATCCACTAAGCAACCTAGTTGAAATAAATTTTTACTTCACTCTAATTTGTTACCTGCTTTGTTATATGGTAGAGAAAGTATGAATCTATAAAGAGCCCTAGATTCAGAATTCGAATCCCAAGGTTTTCATATTTACTGTGTTATAAACTACCTAAATTATGTGAAGCTCACTTAACTCATTTATAGAATGGGGCTAATAGTATTGGGGCATTGCTGGGGAATTATGTAGACTTCTAAGGAGGTTCCAGGCATACCTGGGAGCCCTCATTCAGATAACTGTGGGTCAAAGATAGGAGATCAGACTGAAGGAAAAGCATGCTAAGTAAATCTGCTCCTGGCAAATTCATGTTCCTATGGTATGAATTTGGTTTTAATAATCTGCTTAGAGTACACAGCCAATCAGTAGCATTCTGTGACAATTTAGGATAGATAGGTTAAAGCATTTCACAGGAGAAGGAAGGGGAGAGAGAGACAGACAGAGATGCACTAAAGACAAAGAGAAAGTTACAGAGACAGAGGTAGACAAAGAGAGAGGTAAAGTGAGGGGAAGACACAGACAGAAAGATAGAAAGAGAGAAAATAGAAAGAGGGAGAAGCAGAGACAGAGAGATTGAGAGAGGGAAAGATAGAGAGACAGAAGCAGAGATTAGAAAGGGGGGAGGGAGAGAGAGGGAGAGAGAGAGAGAGAGAGAGAGAGAGAGAGAGAGAGAGAGAGAGAGAGAGAGAGAGAGATTAGCCAGGGAGAAAATGGGAATGCTTATAATGCAAGTGGCAGAATTTATTATCAGAATAAGAAAACATTCCCTCTTCAAGGGCAGGGAGGAGAAGAGATTTTTACAATTGTAGAAGCTGGATCCTTTTTGTTTTTTAGGTTTTTTGCAAGGCAAATGGGGTTAAGTGGTTTGCCCAAGGCCACACAGCTAGGTAATTATTAAGTGTCTGAGACCAGATTTGAACCCAGGTACTCCTGACTCCAAGGCCGGTGCCTTATCCACTACACCACCTAGCCGCCCCCCAAAGCTGGATCCTTTTTGACACAACTTCAGGGTTCTTTTTTTGATTCAAGTTTATACAAGAGTGAATGAAACCATCTACTTTACCATTTCTTGAATAAGGGTTGGGAACCCAGTGTGTGTATATGTGGGGGGTGGCTCATGGTGTGGATTTCTATATTGTCAGTGCATCAAGATGTAGTGCAAGCTTTTGAGCTCCACATTTTTTGTGCCTTTCCCTCCCCTCCCCCCATGTCAGAGAGTATCTGATATAAGTTGTATATGTATTTAACATATTTCCATCTTAGTCATGTTGCAAAAGAAGAATTAGAGTTGGGGGGGGAGGGAAACCACTTCATGGTTGTTTATTGTGAGATGGTGAGCAAGTTCTTCTGCCTTAATTTTCCTATAAAGAGACTGTGGGCAATATTTACCCCTGGAGTCTGTTTTCCTTAATGGAGTTATTTCCAAAAAATTGAGAGAATTGAAATATAGATCACTTAATCTGATGACATAATCACTTAAGTGGATTTAATATGCTTTGTTCTTGCCATTATATTTTTTTTTAGTTTTCAACATTTTTTTTTGTAAGATTTTGAGTTCCTACGCCCAAAGGACAACAAAAATGTGCATACCCTTTGACCCAGCAATACCACTACTGGGTCTGTACCCTGAAGAGATGATGGAAAAGGGTAAAAACATCACTTGTACAAAAATATTCATAGCAGCCCTGTTTGTGGTGACAAAGAATTGGAAAGTAAGTAAATGTCCTTCAATTGGGGAATGGCTTAGCAAACTGTGGTATAAGTATGTCATGGAACACTATTGTTTTATTAGAAACCAGGAGGGACAGGATTTCAGGGAAACCTGGAGGGATTTGCATGATCTGATGCTGAGTGAGATGAGCAGAACCAGAAAAACACTGTACACCCTAACAGCAACATGGGGGTGATGATCAACCTTGATGGACTTGCTCATTCCATCAGTGCAACAATCAGGGACAATTTGGAGCTCTCTGCAATGAAGAATACCATCTGTATCCAGAGAAACAACTGTGGAATTTGAACAAAGACCAAGGACTATGACCTTTAATTTAGAAAAAAAAACACCTTGATATCTTATTGTCTGATCTTGTTATCTCTTATACTTTATGTTTCTTCCTTAAGGATATGATTTCTCTCTCATCACACTCAATTTGGAACAATGTATACCATGGAAACAATGTAAAGACTAACAAATTGCCTTCTGTGGGGGGTGGGGGAGGGAAGCAAGATTAGGGCAAAAATTGTAAAACTCAAAGAAAATCTTAAAAAAAAATTTTGAGTTCCACATTTTTCTCCCTCTTTCCCTTTCCTTCCCCCTCTTCCCTTGAGATCAAGTTATCTGATATAGGTTGTATATGTACAACTATGTTAAACATATTTACATATTAATCATGTTATGAAAGAAGAATCAGAATAAAAGGAGGAAAGGAGGAAAAATACTTTGAGAGGGGGAAAAAAGCACAAAACAAATTTTAAAAAGTGAAAATAGTATGCTTTGTTATATATATTCAGATTCCATAGTTCTTTCTCTGGGTTTGGATGGTATTTTTCTTTACAAGTCCTTTAGAATTAGCTTTGATCTTTGTTCTGCTGTACTTGCCATTATTTACATGCTGGATTGTCCATCTTCCACTTCCACACATTTGCAAGAGGTTTTCAACTTTGTTAGAATGTTCTCTCTTTTCACCTCTGCCTCAAAGAATCTGTTTTCTTCAAAAATCAATTTGATTCATCTCAAACTCAACTTTTAAGTTTTTCCTGGTTTCCCAATGCACTCTCTCTTCTACCTCACTCCATTCAAATAACCTTGAGTTTATTTTTTCAATTTTTAAAATTAATTTTTTGTTATATTTTTAGTTCTGAACTATCTCCCTCCCTCCTCCCTCTAACCCAAACTAGAGAAGACCCCCCATTTGATACAGATTTAGAAATATATTAGTCATACTTATATTTATTTGTTTTTTACCTCTAGAAGTGAATAGCACTTTCCTTCATAGGTCTTTTGTACTTGATTTGAGTGTTTATAATATCCAAAATAATTTGCCTCCAAAACAATTTTTCTCCAAACAATGTTACTATTAATGCGTACAGTGTTCTTTAGGTTCTGCTCATTTCACTCTTCATTATTTTGTGCAAATCTTTCCAAGTTTTTCTAAAATCAAACTGTTCATCATTTCTCATAATACAACCTTGAGTTGATTTTATCTCCATTTATATATATATGTACTTTTTACCTCCCCTGAAAGACTGTAAACACCTTGAGAGTAGAAACTGTTGCATATTTGTCTTTGTAAAATAGCTCCTGGAACTTAGTAATTAAGATTTGTTGAGGGGCGGCTAGGTGGCATAGTGGACAAAGCCGCAGCTCTGGAGTCAGGAGTACCTGCGTTCAAATCCAGTCTCAGACACTTAATAATTACCTAGCTGTGTGGCCTTGGGCAAGCCACTTAACCCCATTTGCCTTGCAAAAAAAAAAAAAAACCTAAAAAAAAAGATTTGTTGGTTGGCTGATTGATTGATTGATGGTTATAACCTTAAAGTCTTTGTTGACTGAATACAGCACAAGGCTGGTAACTTTGCACAGCTCTGCCTCATTTAAATCATTTCTTTTTTTTTCTTTTTCATCCATTTGTACATGCATATTTCCAAGTTACAAAATTTCCCTCCACTTCTCCTTCCCACCCACCCCCCTCAGTAGGGAACAACCAGATTAGCATTTTAAATACATATTTTGTTAAACATATTTACAAATTAGTAATGTTTGGTTTGAGGAATTAGGATTAAGGGAAAGAGATAGAAAAGAGATACTTTTTTTATAAAGTGTTCATCAGATTCAGTAGGGGTGGTTTTTTTCTGTGTGTTTTGTTTAGTTTTGTTTTTCTTCTTCTGGTTGGGGATAATATAGTTCATAACCAATCTAATAAATTTGTCCTAGTTCTCTGGATTGTTGAGAGGAGTTGTGTACATCACAGTTGTTTATCTCATAATGTTGTTGATGTGTACATTGTTCTCTTGACTTTATTCCCTTCACTCAGCATCAGATCCTGCAAGTCATTCCAAGCTTCTCTAGAGTCCAACCATTCATAGTTTCTTATAGAACAATAATATTCCATGATATTCATGTACCATAACTTGTTTAGCCATTCCCCAATTGATGAGCATCCCCTCAATTTTCAATTCTTTGCCACTACTAAAAAGAGCTGCTATGAATATTTTGGAACATGTAGGACTTTTTCCAGTTTTTACAATTTCTTCTGGATATAGTCCTAGAATTGGAATTGCTAGATCAAAGGGTATGAAGTTTTATTGCTCTTTGGGCACAGTTCCATATTGTTCTCCAGAAAAGTTGGATCCATTCACAACTCCACCAGCAATGCATCATTGTCCCAATCCTCACACAACTTCTCCAACATTGATCATCTTCCCTTTTTCTCATCTGAGCTAATATAATAGGTGTGAGATGATATATCATTGCTTTTTTAATTTGCATTTCTCTAATCAATAGTGATTTGGAGTATTTTTCATATGCTCATATATATATATAGCTATAATTTCTTCATTTGAAAACTATCTGTTCATATCCTCTGGCCATTTATCAATTGGGGAATGACTTGTGACCTTATAAATTTGATGCAATTCTCTATATATTTTAGAAGTGAAACCTTTATCAGAACTGGTTGTGAAAATTGTTTCCCAACTTTCTGCTTTTCTTCTAATTTTGGCAGCATTGATTTTATTAGTGCAAAACCTTTTTAATTTAATGTAGTTAAAATCATTCATTTTGCAGTTTATAATCTGCTCAAATTGTTGTTTGGTCATAAATTTATCATTTTTCCATAGATCAGATAAAGAGTATTTTTTGGTCTATTAATTTATCTATGGTATTGCTCTTTATGTCTAAATCCTGTACCCATTTTGATCTTATTTTGTTATAGAGTGTGAGATGTGGATCTATGCCTAATTTGTGCCATATTCTTTTCCAGTTTTCCAAACAGTTTTTGTCAAATTGTGAGTTCTTATCCTAGAGGCTAATGTGTTTGGGTTTGTCAAATAGTAGATTGCTGTAGTCATTTACTGCAGTTTCTTTTTAAACTATCCTAATCCACTGATCCATTACTCTATTTCTAAACCAGTCCAAGCAGTTTTGATAACTGCTGCTTTATAGTACAATTTTAGATCTGGTAGAGCCATTCTACCTTTCTTTACATTTTTTTTCCATTAGTTCCCTTGCTTATTCTTGCCCTTTTGTTGCTCCAGATGAATTTTGTTACTATTTTTTTCTAACTTGGTAAAGTAGTTATTTGGTAGATTGATTGGTATAGCACTGAATAAGTAATTTAAAAATTTGGGTAGAATTGTCATTTTTATTATATTATCTCAACCTATGAACATTTGACATTTTTTGTAATGATTTAGATCTGACTTTATTTGAGTGAGGAGAGCTTTTTTCCCCCAGACTTCCTGGTTTTATTGTAAATTTGTGAGTAAACATAACCCCCCCCCAAAAAAAAAAGATGAGAAATCTCAAGAATAGTGAGAAAGAAAAAAGTATACTTCAGTCTGTGTTGAGATTCCAATGTCTGTCTCTGGGATGAGTTGCCTTCTTTATCATAAGTCCATCAGAGAAATTGCTTCAATATTTTTCCCATAGTTGCTATTGTTAGCTATATTTCCCTCTACTCTATTCCTCCCCATGCTGATTTATTCTGTTCTCTCTCCCCTCGTTTCATCCTGTCCCTGTTCTAAAGTGTATTGTATCTGAGTACTCTCTCCCATGATCTTCCCTACTCCCCCCCACCTCATTCTTCCTTATCTTAGCCCGTTCTTCCTCTCCTTTCTCTTCCTCCCAATACTTTCCTTTATCACCATTGACTCCATTTTTTACTATATTATACAATTATATTCAGCTCCTTCCTATGCCTTGTCTATATATACTCCTTCTAACTGCTCTTATAAATGAGAAAGTTTATATGAGTTATCAATATCTTCTTCCCATGCAGGAATGCAAACAGTTCAACATCAAGTTCCTCATAGTTAGTCCTTCTTATCCACCCCCTCCATGGTTCACCTGATTCCTTTACTCGGAGATCAAACTTTCTGTTCAGCTCTGGTCGTCTCAATAGGAAAGTTTAAGTCCCCTGTCATTGAAAGTCCATCTTTTCCCCTGAAAGAGGATGTTCAGTTTTGCTGGGTAGTTGATTCTCAGTTGTAAATCAAGATCTTTTGTCTTCCAGAATATCATATTCCAAGCTCTATGAGCCTTTAATGTAGATGCTGCCAGATCCTGTATAATCCTGACTATAGAGTTACAGTAGTTGAATTGTTTGTTTCTGGCAGCTATCAGTATTTTCTCTTTGACTTAGGAGTTTTGGAATTTGACTATAATATTCCTGGAAGTTTTTCTTTTAGGATCTCTTTCAGAGGTGATCGGTGAATTTCCTCAATTTATATTTTACCCTCTGCTTCTAGGATCTCAGGGAAATATTGTTGTCTAATTTCTTGAAAAAATGAAATCTAGACTCTTTTCCTGGGTGTGACTTTCAGGTTGTCCAATAATTTTCAAATTATCTCTTCTGAATCTGTTTTCGAAGTCAGATGTTTTTTCAATGAGATATTTCACATTTTCTTCTAATTTGGGGATTTTTTTGGTATAGTTTTATTTCTTCCTTGATTTATTGCAAAGTCATCAGCTCCCTTTAGTTCCATTCTGCATTTGAAGGTTTGAAGGAGTTATTTCCTTCAGAGAGCTTTCTTATCTCCTTTTCCAACTGGCTAATTCTGGTTTTTTTGAGGCATTTTCTCCTCCTTTGTCTGTTGTGTTGCTTTTTCCATTTGGCCTAAACTGGTTTTAATATATTTTCTTTTGTATTTCTTGCATCAAGCTGCTGGCAGTTTTCATGATTTATCTGCATTGTCCTAATTTCTCCTCCCAATTCTTCCTCTACCTCCCTTAAGTTTTTTCACAGTCTTTTTTTTTTTTGCAAGGCAAATGGGGTTAAGTGGCTTGCCCAAAGCCACACGGCTAGGTAATTATTAAGTGTCTGAGACTGGATTTGAACCAGGGTACTCCTGACTCCAGGACCAGTGCTTTATCCACTGCGCCACTGAGCCATTCCCACAGTCTTTTTTTTGAACTCATCCATAGTCTGAGCCCATTTTCTCTTTCTCTTGGAGGTTTTGGATATAGATGTTTCAATTTTGTCATCTTCTGAATATGTATCTTGATCCTCCATGGGACAAAGTAATTTTCTATGATCTGATTCTTCTTTTTCTGTTTTTTGCTCATTTCCTCAGCCTATGACTGATTTATGGCACTTCCAAGGCTTTGGGGGTTTTTTTGGGACACCCCACAGGGATCTTAATTCCTCCAAAGTCTTATGAGAGACTCTGATTACTCTCTTGCCTGTGCTCTGGTATGTGGATGAACCACAGGACCTGAAACTATGAGGCTGGTCCCTGCTTGGCTTTGGTTCTGGACCCCCAGACTGCAAACTGGATCTGTGATCTTTTTTAATAATTGTGTTCATACAATTTCTGGGTTTGTCTTAGGAGGTAGATTCCCAAGTATTTAATGTTGACTACAGTTATGTTA
Source organism: Macrotis lagotis (assembly GCF_037893015.1). Taxonomy (NCBI): domain Eukaryota; kingdom Metazoa; phylum Chordata; class Mammalia; order Peramelemorphia; family Peramelidae; genus Macrotis; species Macrotis lagotis. The sequence continues at coordinate 35,683,674 of NC_133662.1, forward strand.
AATGGAATTTTTCTTTCTTCTTGTTCTTGGACTTTGTTGTTCATATATAGAAATGTTGATGATTTATGTGGGTTTATTTTATATACTGCTACTTTGCTGAATTTTTTCATTGTTTCAAGGAGTTTTTTAAGATGATTTTCTCTGTTCTTTAGGTATATCATCATATCATTGGCAAAGAGTGAAAGTTTTGCTTCCTCATTCCAATTCTGATTCCATCACTTTCTTTTTTCTTCTCTTACTGCTACTGCTAGCATTTCCAATACTATATCGAATAGTAATGATGACAATAGGCATCCTTGTTTCACCCTTGAATTTATTGGAAATGCTTTGAGTTTATTCCCATTAAGTAGAGTATTTGTTGATGGTTTTAGATAGATACTATTTATTATTTTAAGGAAAACTCCATTTATCCCTAAACTTTCTAGTGTTTTTAATAGGAATGGATGTTGTGTTTTATCAAAGACTTTTTCAGCATCTATTGAGATAATCATATGATTTCTGTTGGTTTTACTATTGATATGTTTAATTATGTTGAGTGTTTTCCTAATGTTGAACCATCCCTGCCTGCTTGGTATAAATCTGACCTGATCATGGGTATTATCCTGGTAATAACTTGCTATAGTTTCTTTTCTAAAATTTTATTTTAATTTAATTTAATTTAATTTTGTATCAATATTCATTAGGGAGATTGTGCTATAATTTTCTTTGTTTTGGATCTTCCTGGTTTAGCTATCAACACCACATTGGTGTCATAAAAGGAATTTGGCAGAACCTCTTCCTCTCTTATTTTTTAAATATTTTATGTAGAATAGGAATTAATTGTTCCTTAAGTGTCTGGTAGAATTCACTTGTAAATAAATCTGGACCTGGAGACTTTTTTCTTAGGGAGTTTATTGATGGTTTCTTCAATTTGTTTTTCTGAAATAGGGTTATTTAAGTAATTTATTTCCTCTTCTGTAAATCTGGGCAGTTTGCATTTTTGTAAATATTCTTCCATTCAACAAGATGTTCAATTTATTGGCATGTAGTTTGACAAAGTAGCTCTGAATTATCTCTTTAATTTCCACCTCATTGGTGGTTGGTTCACCCTTTTCATTTTTGATACTTGTACTTTGGTTATCTTCTTTCTTTTTTTTTATCAGATTAGCCAGAGGTTTGTCTATTTTATTGACTTTTTCATAAAATTAAATCAATTTTATTTATGAGATCAATGGTTTTCTTGTTTTTTATTTATTTCTCCCTTGATTTTCAGAATTTCTAATTTGGAATTTAATTGGGGTTGTTTAATTGTTAATTTGTTCTTTTTCTAGCTTTTTTTTATAACTAAAACCTAATTCATTGGTCTCCTTTTTCTCTTATTCACAGAGGCATTTGGCGATAATAAGTTTCCCCTTAAAACTGCCTTTGCCCCATAAATTTTGGTATGATGTCTCATTATTATCATTTTCTTGGACATAATTATTATTTCTATTATTTGCTACTTGACCCACCCATTATTTAAGATACAATTATTTAATTTCCAATTAGTTCTTGGTTTATCTTTCCCTGACCCTTTATTATATGTAATTTTTATTGCAGCATGGTCTGAGAAATGTGTATTTATTATTTCTATCTTTCTGCATTTGATTTTAAGGTTTTTTTGTGCCCTAGTACATGGTCACTTTTGGTGAAGATGCCATGTACTTCTGAGAAAAAGGTATATTCTTTTCTATCCCCATTAAGTTTTCTCCAAAGGTCTATCATATCTAAGTTTTCTAAGATTTCATTTACCTTATTAACCTTCCTTCTTGTTTATTTTGTTGTTAGATTTATCTAGTTCCGAGAGAGGGAGATTGAGGTCTCCCATTATTAAAGTTTGACTGTCTATTTCACCTTACAATTTACTCAACTTTTTCTCTGGGACTCTGGATGCCAAACCACTAGGTGTGTATATGTTTAGTAAGGATATAGTTTCATTATCAATGGTGTCTTTTAAGAAGATGTAATTTCCTTCCTTATCCCTTTTAATGAGATTGATTTTTGCTTTTACTTTGTCTGAGATTAGGATTACTACCCCAGATTTTTTTACTTCCACTGAGACATCATATACATATATATATATATATATATGGGGGTTAAGTGGCTTGCCCAAGGCCGAACAGCTAGGTAATTATTAAGTGTCTCAGGTCGGATTTGAATTCAGGTACTCCTGACTCCAGGGCTGGTGCTCTATCCACTGCACCACCTAGCCACCCTGAGGCATAATATATTTTGCTTCACCCCTTTACCTTTACCCTCTCTGCTTCAAATGTGTTTCTTGTAAACAATATGTTGTAGAATTCTGGTTTTTAATCCATTCTGCTATCTGTTTCTGTTTTATGGGACAGTTCATCCCATCACATTTACAGTTAAGATTTCTAATTCTGTATTTCTCTCCATGCTATCTTTCTCCACTTATATTTATGTCTTTCCTTTTCTCTTATTCCTTCTCACCAAAATTTTGCTACCTTTCCCCTTTGACTTTTCTTTTGGGAATTTAACTTTCATTTCATTTCATTTTCACTTATACCTTCCCTTCCCTTTTATCAGTCACTTATCTTTCCTGTTCCTTGTCCCGCCCCACCTTCCCTGTAGATTAAGTTAGACTTTTAAACCCAAGTGGGAATGTATCTTATTCCCTCACTAGACTAAATCTATTGAATAGAATTTACTCAGCATTCACATTTTCCCTTCTTTTCCTCTAAAATTATAAATCTTTGTGCCTCTTTCCTTGGTGCTCTAATAATATTAATAAGGTATCATCAATCACTGTTGGATTATTTGATTGCTTGATAAACTCCTATTGCTATCAAGATATCACAGATTGTTTACTTGATTGCTTGATAAGCAGCATTGACTCAAATTGCATCAAATTGTAATTAAAATAATTTTTTACCTTTACAGCCTTTTCAAGTATCTTTCAAGTACATACAATCCTCTTCATGAGCCAAAGTATCATCCAAAACCAAAACATTTATTAAACTATTTGTGCCCCTCTCCCTAGGCTAATTGTCTCTCCCCCTTTACCCCCCCTTCCCCACCCAGGGACTTAACCCCTTGTTAAGGGAAGCACTAGAGGCTGATCTAATTAACTGTAAGAATCTTGAAGATCTGAGTACTGGGAGGCTCTGGAGGTCTCAGTGAGAACTTTACAAATGATTTTAAGTAACAGAGCCATTGTCTCAGATGTAGCAGCTTACAGATGCCCTCATTAGACAAGGTGCTCAGCACCTTGTGATTAAAGAGAGTCAAAGTATGAGATACTTAAGTTAAAGTTCACACCCCTGCTTTTTTTTTTCAGGGCTTTTTGTCTCAAACAGTGTTGTGGTCTTGAACCTCTTCAAATGAGAGTCAGGACCCAATTATACCCCTGTCCTTTGGGTTCATTCTCTTCCATTATCTTCTACTCTCTAATTTTCCTTAGAGAAGTAAAGTTCTAAAGAATTAGAATTGTTTTATCATGCCTTTTAGGGACCAGCTTTTGTTTAAAATAATTTTGTTTTTTCAGTCCCCTTTTTTTCATTTACCATTTTTTTTCAAGGCAATGGGGTTAAGTGGCTTGCCCAAGGCCACACAGCTAGGTAATTATTAAGTGTCTGAGGTTGGATTCGAACTCAGGTACTCCTGACTCCAAGGCTTGAGCTCTATCCACTGCTCCACCTAGCTGCCCCCATTTACCATTTTTTAATGGTAAATTTCAGTTGTGTATTTGGAAATTGAATTCTCTGTTCAATTCTGTTCTTTGTGACAGGAAGTTCTGGAAGTCCTGTATTTCATTCAGCATCCATGTTTTCCCCTGACAGTATATGCTGGTTTTTGCAGCATAATACATTCTGGGTTGTCCAGGTCCTCAGCTCTCCAAAATATGTTATTCCAATTATTACAGTCCTTCAATGTTGAAGCTGATAGGTCCTTTGTTAGTCTGATTGTGTTCCCTTTGTGTTTGAATTGTTTTCTTTTTGCTGCTTGCAATATTTCTCTTTTATTTGAGGGTTCTGGAATTTGGCTATTTGCAGCCCTTGGAATTTTTATCCTGGGATCTCTTTCTGCAGGGGTTCTGTAGATTCTTTCAATTGTTATATTGTTATCTTTTTCTATTAGGTTGTGGCTGTTTTCCCTTATATACATGATGATGTTTTCCAGGTTCTTCTGTAAGTCCAGGCTTTCTAGTAAATCAATGATTTGTAGATTGTCACTTCTGGATCTGTTTTCCTTAGAAAGGTACTTTACATTTTTTTTTCAATTTTTTCAGCCTTTTTATTTTGTTTGATGGAATTCTATAGTCTTGTAGATTCATTTGTTTCTAACTGTTCAATTCTAATTTTTAGAATTTTATTTTCTTCAATTATCCTCTGTGTTTCCTTTTCCAGTTGGTTATTTTTATTTTTAATGGAGTTAATTTCTTTGAACAACATGTCACAATTTTCCTGCATGACTTTCATTTCCTTTTTCCATTTTTCTTCTTCCGTTCTTCTTTTGTTTTTAATTCTTTTTTAACCTCTTCAATGAGCTTTTGTATTTGAGTCCAATTTATATACTATTTTGATACTTCTCCTGCAAGTAATTTTTTGCTGCTTTCTTCTTCAGACATGGCATTGCTATCATCTTTATCTGTGAAGTACTTTTCTATAATGAGCACTCTTTTAGCTTTTTTGTTCATTATTGTTGTTGTAGTTCTGCTCCTAGGGTATGTAGAGTATAGCTCCAAGCTTTTATTTTTCTGGGGCTGGGGTCTGATCCCTGACTTGTTGTTGGCCAAGATATTGCCTATGCAGTCTTGCCTTTGCTGAGGTTTGTTTCCTCCTCTATGTCCATGTTCTGACTTAACAGAGGATTATTCCCAACCCAGTCCTGTCAGGGTTCAGACTTTGTTTGGGGTTGGGATCCTCCTTGCAGACTTGCTATCTAGATGCCAGGATCTCTATTAATATTAAGGTGCAGGATCAGCCTCCTGCTGGCTTTCCCAGTTCTCCCATCTCCTAGACTTTACTTCCCTTTTTCCCCCAAAGAGACAAACCTTCACTGAAGATCCTCCACGGTGTCTAGAGATGAAAACTTTTTTTAATCTTCTATTTTTCTTGGTGGGATCTGCAGTGTGAATGTCAGAATAGAGACTTCATTTGTTTTTGGTAGGGAAAGGCTCTGGGGAGCATGTTAGCTTCACACCAACATCGTGGCTCCACCCCTGAAGTCACTTTGCTGCACTTAAATCTACTTCATGAACAAGTAAATGATGTTATGGTGTTATTGGTCCTCTTGGAAAGGAAGGATAAAAACAAAAAAATATTTCAAATCATAATTAACAGTCCTAATGGCTTGTGAATCTCCTTGAATTTTTCTTTTCTTTTTTTTTTTCCAACAGGGATGATTTGGATATTTATATCTCACATACTTACAAGCTGGGCAAGTCACTTCACTCTGCTTGCCTCAGATTCCTAATTTAAAAATGAACTGGAGATGGAAAGTCAAAGCACTCTAGTATCTTTCCTAAAACAGTCCAAATGGAGCAGCTAGGTGGTGCAGTGGATCGAGCACTGTCCCTGGAGTCAGGAGTATCTGGGTTCAAATCTGGTCTCAGACATTTAATAATTACCTAGCTGTGTGGCCTTGGGCAAGCTACTTAACCCCATTTGCCTTGCAAAAACCTAAAAAATAAACAAAAAAAACAAGTCCAAATGGGGTCATGAAGAGTTAGACACAACTGAAATGACTCAACAATAACAACAAAAAGTGCTTTTATATAGTAAATGCTTAATAAATACTTGTTAATTGGATATATATTATATATATATATATATATATATGTCATGAGTTTGATATTAGGTTATGGATGTAGAGCTAGAACTCTTAGAGTTTATTTAATCCAACACCCTCATTTAACTAAGTCCCATAGATGTTAGATAACTTACCCAAGGTCATACAAGTGATTAAATCAGGATTTGAACCTAGACTCTAGAACTTTGCTGTGGCATACATAATCTACCTATTTACACATGTGTGTATATTATTGTTGCTTCTGTTTGATGTTTAGGTTTGTCTTTGGATATTTAAACTCCTTGAAATTTGTACTGTGTCTTCTTTCTCTTTGTGGTATCTAATAAAATACCCTGTACACATTGATGTCCAGTATTTAATGATTAAAAAAAATTTCTTGTTGAATAGTTTCCTCTATGATTACTTCTCTGATAGATTATAAGTTTCTTGAGGGCAGAGATTTCTTCCTTTTTTTTTTTGTCTTTGTAACCCCAACTCTTTGCAAAATGTCTGGAGCATGTTCTTTGTTTCAGTAATGTTCAACTCTTAATGACCCCATTTGGGATTTTCCTTCTCTAGTTCAGTTGACAGATGAGTAAAATGAGGCAAACAAAGGTAAAATGGTTTGACCAGGGTCACAATGGCTAGTAAATTTCTGAGGCTGGATTTGAATTTAGATCCTCCTGACTCCAGACCTGGCACTCTATCTACTGAGCCATCAAGTTTCTCTGACTGGAATATAGTAGGTTCTTAATAAATAGTTATTCAACTGAATTTATATTATATTTTATATAATGCTTGTGTTATGTTTTATATATTGTTTTTAAATATACTTTACATTTATATTTTATTTTGAAATGTTTTCTTGATTGAATGACTATAATGAACTCTCAGATACTACTCCTAACCACTCAGGTTCATTACGTATCCAAATCACTTTGCAAATGATGACCAAGGGGGTAAAAGGGATTTATTATATCCAGCTTTTCACTATTTCACTATTCTTATGTCACAATTTTCCTCGTAGTCACCATTTGGGGCCTTTGCCTCTACTTTTGTCTTGCTTTATCAAAATGTATTTATTTCTAAAATTCATAATTTTTATTGAACTGAGGAATTTCAAAGGGTGCTTGGAACCCAGGACCTGTCCAAACCTTCTCTTCCTTTGTCAGGTCTCCTCTTGCCCCAGCTTAGGAGACTGAGAGCCTAGTCTCATAATTCAATAAAAAATTTCCACTAGAAGAAAGGTAATGCTATATCATTCAGACAACTTCTCCCATTATCTCCTCCTTAATACCTATCAAAGAGGTTGTCCTTTTCCTTATCAAGGTCAATCCCTCTACCAGGAATCCTTGATCCTACCCTCTGCCATCTCCAGTGAACTATCCCATTATCATATCATTCTCATTCATTTTCTATCTCTGTCTCTCTATTTCTCTCTGTCTGTTTCTGTCTGTCTCTGTCTGTCTCTGTTGGTCTGTCTGTCTATCCTCTTTCTCTCTGTCTCTCTCTTTCTTACCCCCATATCTGCTTGCTGCCTATAAACATTTCCAAGCTTCCCTCATCTTTAAAAAACTCTCATTTAATCCAGCCATGTCCACTTATGTCACTCCTTCCAGTCTCATTTAAACTGTTCAAGAAAGCCTTCTATCCTAGGTACTTATGCTTTTTTGTCTTTTACTAAATCCCAAACCCCTGTAATTTGACTTCTGGCCTCATTATTCAACTGAAATTGTCTTTCCACTGTTACCAATGATCTCTTTTTTATTATTTTTTTATTTTTTATTTTTATTTTTAGATTTTTCAAGGCAATGGGGTTAAGTGGCTTGCCCAAGGCCACACGGCTAGGTAATTATTAAGTGTCTGAGGTCAGATTTGAACCCAGGTACTCCTGACTCCAAGGCCGGTGCTCTATTCTGTGCCACCTAGCTGCCCAATGATCTCTTTTTTAAAAAAATTAATTTAAGGACTATAGGGTTAAGTGATTTGCCCAAGGTCACACAGTTAGGTAATTATTAAGTGTCTGAGTTTGGATTTGAACTCAGGTCCTCCTGACTCCAGGACTGGTGCTCTGTACACTACACCACCTAGCTACCCCACAATGATCTCTTAATTGCCCAATCTCAGCCTTTTTTCAGTCCTCTTCCTTCTTGACTTTCTGTTGCATTTGACAATAGTGATCATCTTCTCTAAGTTTTTGTGATATTCTCACCCATTCACTTCTTACTTATCTGGCCATTCCTTTCCAGTATCCCTTTCTAGATCTTTATCCATAATATGGGTGGTTCCCAACACCCTGTTTTGGTATCTCTTCTTTTCTCTCTCTATCCTATCTTACTTGTTGATCTCATCAGCTCTCATGGGTTCAATTATTAATTTTAATATATCAAGTCTAGTCTTTCCTGAGCAACAGTCCTAAATTACCAGCTGCCTTCAAACATCTACAACTGATGTTACACAGGAACCACAAACTCATCATCTCATGTGAACTTTCCTGTTTTTGTCCAGAGCATCATCATCTATCCTTCTAATCACCTAGACTCTCAAATTCAGTGTCATCCTCAATTCCCCATTATCACTCCACAAGTCAAATTTCTTGCTTAATTTTGTTTTTTCCCATCTTTACAATTTCTCTTTCATATGTCCCCTTCTCTCAACTCACAAAGACACCACTAGTTCAGAACCTCATCCTCTTTCACCTGTACTATCACAATAATTGCTTTCTAATTAGTCTCTCTGTTTCACATCTCTCCCCTACTCCATTTCATCTTCCACTCAGTTACAAAATTATTTTCCTAAAACATGGATCTGACCATGTCACCACTACTGCTCAGGGAAGTCTAGTAGCTCCCTATTACCTTCAAGATCAATGAAACAGACCAACAGTTGACCTTTAAAGCTCACCACAATCTGCCCCCTCTTCCTTTCCAGTCTTTTTACACTTTTATTACTGTCCTTAGCACCCCACAAAAAGCAGCCTATCTGCTCTTCTTACCACATCACACTCCATCTACCTCTCCCTAGCCTATTCCTCTAAGATTACCTCCTATTATCTCCTGTTTAGCACAGTACTTAAAACATAGTAAACTATTCATAAATCTTTATTGATTGGCAAATGACTCATATGTTTGTATGTATGTATGTATTTTCATGTTTGCTTACCTTTTTAAAATATAGGCTCCCTGATGCCAGTTCTGTTTTTGCTTTTCTTTGTATAGCCAGCAGTCAACCAAGTGTCTGACTTACTAAATACTTGTTGATTATCTTGGTATAGTCAGGCAGAAAATAGTAAAAGTGTCTGCATCTGACATAAGTAGGGGAGAACCCAATTCACTATCCACTGTGAAAAATGATTTTGCAGTAAGAAAGAAGAATCAAGACTGAAGATATAAGAAAATGAGAATAAAAATGGCACTTCTATAATTATTTGTAAAAAGTGATTTACATATAATATTTCATCTGACTCACAGTGTTGTTGTGAGACAGTATAGGTGTAATGAACATTCCTTGAGAGCAGGGGCTGGATTGGGGAAAGAGGAGTTTGGTCTTTTAACCCCCAAACCTTTGAAAAAAGTTCTAATTGCAATATTTTAACAAGACAATAATAATTATTTTATTATTTTATAACTATTATAATGTATGATGTACTAATTATATCAATGTATAATTTTATGTAATAATATTACAATATGATTTACAATTATAATTATATTAAAATTAAGTTAAAAGAATAACCTGCTGACACTCTTATGGCTTCCAAATTTGCAAAACAAAAACCACTTTGTTAGCAGAATGTCACTTGAGCCTTATTGAATTGAGTGGAATTTAATTTATTCAGCTATTTGTAGTTCTGTTCTACAAATGGGGAAGATAGTACCCTTTCCCTCTACACCATGTATGGGTATATGTCAATGTGGAAGAAAGCAAGATTTAAAACATGGCAAGATGAATATGCCTATAGCAATGATCTTGGGATTCAACTTCATCAAGGTCACATACTTTCCATCGATGAATTAGATGAACTGTATTTTTGAGGTTATTTGTTATTTTTTTAGTTCAGTGTAAAACAAAATTCTGTCTAACAAATTTCTAAGACAAACAACAATATTTTATTATCTAAATGTAGGATTAGATACTATTTAAAAGCTTTGGATAATATAATCCCTATTCCCTGCCCCATCTGTTCTTGTGTTCTCTCTCTCATGCTTCTTGCAAACAGTCATTGATAGAAATGCTGAGTAATGCTGTTGGGTCTGAAGTCTTGGGTAGGTCAAGGACAAAGGGAAGTAACCAGATACAAGGAGCTAATGCATGAACGTCACAAGATTTGATGTACAAAAACAACAAAAGGTCATTTAATGGCTGCAGCTGAGCTTGGGCCATCCCAGTAGATTCTGTACCCACCTAGGGATAAGGGATGAGCCTAAAAGATTGGTGGGAAGAACTAAGGACTGCTTAGAGTTGCCTTCCCTAGTACAGGTTATCTGCGGTTAGTTCTGCTCCCCAAACATCTGAATCAAAGTTTCCCAGAGTAAGTTTTTGTTTGGTTATATCCTGGTGGGAGGTTTGGTGGTAAGAAGAAGACAAGGGGAGGCTGTCTTTGACATCATCTTAAAGGATAGATGCTATCATGATCCAAAGTCATGCATTTCACTTCTTCATCAAAGTCCCATTTACTCCCCTTGGTTGGTAGTGAGTACTGGTGATGAGGGGTGTAACTGAGGAGAAAAGGGTCTTCCTGAGGGAAGTGATACCTAGCAGTAGGGAAATAGCCATTAAAATCCATGTGTAGCTTCTCTTCATACAGGTCATTCCCAGACAGGACTGAGGAGGACCTGAAAGGATGGTAGCTAGCCTTGACAATGGATGTCTCAGTGGGCAGTTGTTGATTGCCAGCTTCCATATAGCTCAGTGTAGAGGAGAGGTCACATGGCCAGCTGGTCAAAGGGAAAGGATAGCCAGGACTGTAACTGCCATGATCAGGAGGCACCCCCAGGCCTGTATTCCTATTCCAGTTCTGAAGATCTCCATAATCTGGGTAGACCCCTGACAGAGAAGGCTGAAGCAATTCTCCACTGGTGCAAATCTGACTAGTGGTTAGTTTGTATTTCTCATAGAATTTAGTGGACTCCGAGTCCACCAAGGGCTCTACAAGCTGAGGGGTTCTTCCAAAATAATAACTCTTGGTAAGAGAAAGGCAATTATTTATTGACTTCTTCTGGGACGTGTTATCAATTAAATGCCCATTAAAACTACTAGGCGATTGAAAGCCTTCCTGGTAAGACCAAGTTAAAGGTAAACTTTCTTGGCTTTGGATTTCACCTGGTAGAGACTGAAATGGAAAAGAAGCAACCATGTTAATAAGTTAAGTAAATTTACATAACCCATCCCAAACAATGAGGAGTTACTCTGTACCAATAAGCAAACTGACTCTGGATTATTTCTGATTGTTCTCATTCCTTGCATGCTTAGGTCATGAGCCATGCAAAAAGGAAAAAAAATCCCCAAAAATGCCTGATCAAGGTGTAGAAGCAAAGGTTTGGGAATGTTTACATTTTAATATGAAATTGTCCTGGTTCAGAACCAGCCAGATTCATAGATTGTTAGATTTAGGGAAATTGTTAAGTGATATCAGGGACATGGCAGAAAGAACTGTGGATCTGGTCTCAAAAGCCCTGAGTTTAATAATAATAATAATAATAATAATAATAATAATAATAATAATAATAATAATAATGATAATGATAAAGACATAAATAATAGCTAGCATTTATTTAATGCTTTAAGGCTTGCTCATCATCATCATAATAACTAATGTTTATATAATGCTTATAATGTGCCAACTCTGTGATAAGTACTTTACAAATATCTCATTTGATCCTCCCAACATCCATGCAAGGTAGATGCTATTAGGAGGTTTATGTGTTATCTCATTTGATCAGCTCCCAATTCCTTAGCTTCCCTGGGTCTCAGTTTATTCATCTATAAAAGGAGAGACTTGCACTGGATGACCTCTATGATGGCTTGCAATATTAAATCTATGATCCCGTAATCTTAGAAAATGATCTTCAATCTCCTTTCTATAGATTCAGATAGTCAGTCAATCAATAAATAATAATCATGTGCTAGTTACTGTGGTATATGTTGGGGATACAAAGAAAAGTAAAAGATAGTCCCTGCCCTTCACATTTTAATACATTAGATTATTAAAACTAATGTTTATTAAGTGCATTATACACAAAACAAAATGTTTTGAGTCACTGAGGACAAAAAGGCAGGAAAAAAAGAGACAATTTTTCCCCTAGGAAAAGGAAATGACTTGGTCAAAGTCTCATAGGTAGTTAATTTAAGACCCTGACCCATCCATCCAGTACTCTTTCCAAATCATGGGATAATAGATTAAAACTAGAAGGAAATTTAGAGACCATCTAAAACAAGTCCCCAGGGTAGCCAGGACTGTATTTGCCCAAGAGGAGATAGAGAATAAATAGCAGAGGCAGATTTTGAACTCAAGTCCTTGGACTTCAAGTCCAGTCTTTTGGCATTTCCTTTTCCCTTTGATGCAGCTTATATTGTAAAACAATGGGATTGGACTAAATGACCTTTGAAGTCATTTCCCAGCTCTAGATCTTCGAAACTTCCATGAATCTATCACTCTATAGATATATCTAAGTGACTCAATGAATAGACTAGTTTTGGACCTGGAATCAGGAAGCCCTGAGTTCAAATGTAATGTTCCATTTAATAACTGTGTGAGTTATAGTAATTGTAGAGTCATTTAACTTATATCTGCCTCAGTTTCCTCAACTGTAAAATGAGGATTAAAAAACAGAACAAACCACCTGCTTCTTGATGTTGTTATGAGGATCAGATGAGGTAATACTTGTAAATCATTTCCCAAACATTAAAGCAGCATATAAATAAGAGCCATTATTCCAGGATATTTTTTCTTCCCTAATCTGGACCTTAACCTCTCAATGAGTCATCTTAGAAAAAGCAAAGTGGTGCTCAGAAATTCTCATTAAGTTTAGGACAACCACTGGCATTCTTTCTACTGTTTTGTTGCTACCATCTGTGGGAGTTCCCAAGGTTTTACTGTTACTGGTACCTTGAAAGAAAGAATTGTTCTTTTGAAAGTTGTGTGTGTGTGTGTGTGTGTGTGTGTGTGTGTGTGTGTGTGTGTGTGTAAATCAAGAGAGATAAAATGAGAGACAGAAAGACAGAGAGATAGAGATGCAGAAATATATAGAGAAAAAAAGAGATAAAGAGGGATATAGAGATGGAGAGATGGAGAGTAAAGCAAAAACAAAATGTTCCATAGGGGTGTTGTTTACCTCACAGGCAGCTATTTGTAGTGGAAATAATATCAAACAGATGACAGAACTGAGTGAGAAGTCCCAGTACCTCTGCTACTTACTAACTGTGAGATCTTGGGTCAGTCACTTCAATCTTCTAATAATACTCAGTTTCCATAATTATAAAATGAAGGGATTGTAGTGGATGATCTCCACTTCCAGTCTTTTTGAACCAGAACTTCTGACTCCTAAGCTAGCTCTTAAGTAACTAGACTCTGAGATCTCAGGGCCACAGAGCTAGGGGATGGGGGAGTGTGGTATAGAGTTCCTCAGCTTTCTTTAGCAGCTGACATATAAATTAGTGGCCTGAAGAGTAAGCTTATATTTTCCCCAATTACCTCACAGAATTGTTGTCAGGAACTGTTTCAGAAAATCTATAGGATTATACATAATATTTCTGTGTATGAAAAGATGTAGGTTTGGAGCAAAGGGTTATGATAAAGAGGGGCAAGTACTAACAGCACACACACACACACACACACACACACACACACACACACACACACACACACACGAGGGGGAAGGGAAGAAGTTACCTTTGTCCCTGGGTTCTTCTTCAGTTTTGGAGAAGTATTAGATGAAGATGCTATGTGGGATTTCTGCGTTGTCCTTCTTGCTTCTGCTTCTAGTTTTGTTTCTGGCCTTGGATGATCATGTGCCCCTTTTGACTTAAAAAAGAAATGATAAAGTTAGAGGGAAAGTCTTTGGGTGTTCATATTATGTGAAAATCAGTTGAAGGAATGGGGGATATTTAACCTCATGATGAGAAGACTCAAAGAGGATATGAAGTATCTGAGGGCTGTTGTGTAGATGGAGGAGGGATTCAACTTTTTCTATTTGTTCCCATGGAACAGAACTATGAATAATAAGTAGAAACTGCAAAACAAAAAATTTAGTCTTGATGTCAGGAAAGACTTCCTAACAATCAGAATTATTCAAAAGCAGGATAGTCTGGTGGCTTTTCCTTGTTTAAAGGTTTCCAAGCAGAGGCTAAATATGTGATGGTGGGAATTCTTTTTGTGTATGCATTAGACCAGTTGCCCTCTAAGGTTCATTCACAATCTTAAATTCTGTGATTCTATGATGATGATATGAATAACTGACTTCTAGACAAGGGTATTTCAAATCTTACATGTATAGTCTCTTCATCAAGAAATGAGTTTGGCCATCAGTTGGCCTTGGGATTGAGAATGGATAAAATAAGTGCCAGGGTTGTGTGCATCATGGAATGGTAGTGAGGGGGCTCAGAAGACTAGACAAGCTGTCTTTTGCCTACAAATAATACGTGAAACTCCTAGATAATCAAAATTCTTCTAGATGATTGGTTGGCACACTAAGCGAGAAGGCTGTTTGCCTGCAGAATTGCCTGCCTCTTCAATACTTTATACTCACAAGACTGAATTCACATATAACTCCTTTTGGAATTAAAAAAATATTATCATTTCAACTGCTGAGAGGCAGTGTGACAAAGGGATTAAAGCCCTGGACTTGGCATCAGGAAGTCCACATTTAAAATCCTGCCTTCAATACTTATTAGCATTGTGACCCTGGGTAAGTCTCTTATTCTCTCTGAGCCTCAGGTTCCTAATTTGCAAAATGAAGAATAATAAGAAAATATATCTAAAAATCTTATTCAGAGTGCTTACAAATGTTGTTCAGTCATATCTGACTCTTCATGACCCCATTTTGGAATTTTCTTGGCAAAGATACTGGAGTGGTTTGTTATTTCTTCTCCTGTTCAAGTGTCTGAATCTGGATTCAAACTCAGGTCTTTCTGACTCCAGGACTGGCACTCAATCCACTATCCACTTAACTGCCCTACATAAATATTAGATATCATTCTCTACCAATCCCAAGACAGAAACTGATACTTCTTCCTTTTTAACCCTATGAGAAAAACCAAACAGCCTTTCTGTCCTGGGCATCCACAAGTCTTCTCTTAGTTCTAATCATTTCAGTAAACACAGTTCAAAATGTAATGATTGATTAGTTATTTCAAAACCGATTTCATAATTCATTAGCACATTGCTAACCCACATATATTTCTTTCTTGGTTCTAACCTAAAACTTCATCTCCTGGTACGAAACAACCAGCACTGAGGTTGATGGGCAATTCATCGATAGTTTTAAGTCTTAGAGACTTTTTCCTGGGAAATAAAGAGACATTCAGCCAATATACATATATATATATATATATATATATATATATATATATATATATGACAGAGAAGACTTGACCTAGGTTACATGACAAAGGGTCCAAGAAATACACTTATATTTTTCCTAATGGGGCTATTATTAGGAACAAATATATAGAAGCAAACAGACTATATATATATCAGAGGAATAATTCTGTGTGATCCAGCCTAGGTCACCATCTCCCACCATAAGAGTAATGTCTTATACTGATAGCGCTCTTTACATTTTATTATCTTTTATTTTTACCATAGCTCATTTGAGTCATACACCAAACTGTGAGACTAAAAAGGAAGGCATTATTATTTACACTTGAAAGATAAGAAAACTGAGGAGATCCAGAGATTTAAGTGTCCTGCCAATGTCATGGCATTAGGAAACTAGAACTTGGACACTTGAAAATCCCCATTCTCTGCTGCCAAGCCTGACTTCTGGTCCATTATCCTCCGTACATGTTGATCCACTAAACAACATCCTTTGCTTGACTGTCATCCCTGACATTATTTAACAATCTAATTAAAGTCCCTCCTTTTTTTTTTAATGTGTTGGTATTAAATTCCCTAGCCTTGCTGTTATTGTTGTGGTTATTTTTAATCCAACCTGAAAAAAAATGAAACGTCCATCATGCCTCCAGAAGTTGGTGACAGGAAAACCCCCATGTCCACGGCAAGGAATGAGTTTCAAAGGTCCATTACAATTTGGGCATCGTTTTCCTGCAAAAAAAGAAAAGTGAGTTGACTAAGCAGGGTAAAGCCTATATTTTATTTTTTCACCCCAAAAAGCTGAAAATAGATCAAAACATTTTTAGATATCTGAAAGCCTCTACTCTTCAGAATTGGTGAGGAGTACAGTAAGGACTCCCCTTACACTTTATGTTATAGCCACATAGGACCTTAGATTCAGGGCTAGAAGAAGTTGGATCAGAAGCTAATTAGTTTTCCCCTCATTTCTTTTACAGTTGTGGGTGAGATTCAGAGAGACTTAAGTGACTTGCCCAAATGTCACACAGCAGGGTGCAGTGGATAGAGCACAGGGCCTGGAGTCAGGAGTACCTGAGTTCAAATCCGACCTCAGATACTTAATAATTACCTAGCTGTGGCCTTGGGCAAGTCACTTAACTCCCATTTGCCTTGCAAAAACATAAAAAAAAAACCCAAGCAAATCTAAAAGACCAAAAAACCCCCCAAAAACCAAATGTCATACAGGCCATAAGTAACAGAACTAGGTGTTGAACTTAGATCATCCTCTGAGTTCCAATTCATAGGACTTTTCATTGCCTCTGGGGAGTGAGAATCAAATTATAAATAAGCAGAGAAAAAAGCTACCTATCGGGTATAATTTCAGAGAATACCTAAGCTCCCTGATCTTGAAATTCTCTTAATAGAGAATAAATATTTCATTCCACATTTAAAGATGAGTCTTAGAATACAAATGTCCCTAGAGATGTAATGGAGATGAAAAGACATAGTGAGATATGAATTTTCTCAGGACCTTTCTTGAGAGCAGGTTTTAATAGGGATAAAGATGAATTTAGGAGGTCAGTGCACCTTAGGGGGTTGGGATGGTCCTAGGAAAGGGGAGTCTTAGGACTTCAATTTCCCTTTCTTCATAGTTTTGCCTAAGGCTTGGCTTTTACTGACAATAGTCATGGCCAATCAATGAATTTATCAGGAAGGTTTAAGGCAAATACAGATGCCCTTAGGAAATAAGCATAAATATAAGTACAAAAACTTCTCTAACCAAGAGGGGCCAGAATCATAGAGTACATGAGCTAGAAAAGATCACTTTGGGCATCATTTAGTCCAAGGATTCTTAACCTTATTTGTGTCAGGGATTCTGTGATGTCTGGTGAAGCCTATTTACTCTTTCTCAGAATAAATTTTCTAAAATTTCTAATGAAGAAAATGCTAAATTTCAATGAGAGGTTAGTGAAAATAAAAATATATATATGTACACACACACACACACACACACAAACACACACACACAATTTCCCATCCAAATCCATGGACTCCATTAAATTTATCAATAGACCAGGGAACCTTAGGTTCAGAACTGTTTATCTAGTCTAATCTACACATTTTAGGGATCATAGAACTAAGGTTCAGAGACTTCCCAAAGTCACTCAGCTAGGACAAGGCAAAGGTGAGACAAGAACTCTCTTCTCAATTCAGTGTTTGTCCCAGTATCTCCTAGTCAAGATATATGATACAGCAGAAACAATAATAAATAGATTTATAATAAAAATACCTGAAGTTCAAATCTCATCTGTTACTTATTACCTGTATGACCTTGCACAAGTCACTTAATATCTGGGTTCTTCATGTATAAAATGAGTGGGATTTACTCAATGACTTCTGAAGGTCCTAGCTCTAAGGGTTTCTGTG
The DNA here is from genome assembly GCF_037893015.1 of Macrotis lagotis. Lineage (NCBI taxonomy): Eukaryota > Metazoa > Chordata > Mammalia > Peramelemorphia > Peramelidae > Macrotis > Macrotis lagotis. Next base: position 35,701,384 of record NC_133662.1, read on the forward strand.
AGTATTTCAGGATCTTATAGGAGCAGGTATATTGGAAAGGTTCTTAGTTTGTCTTGGATAGACTAGTGACTACAATCAGTTTACAATTTGTCAGTGCTGAGGGGTTGAGCATTTCTCATAGAGAGATTTCATCTCTTCAACTTTCTACTTTGCCTAGGTCCAGCCAGATCATGAGTCTTTACATTTAGCATTTTAGTTTGAACCTTGTAGGAAACTTCCTGCAAGGAAATCGTTTCTACTAATTAAGATTGTCCATAACGCTGCCAAATTATAGTCTAAGAGAAGAGACTGGGGCACTGAGAGATTAAAATGTCCTAAAGTCAGATTAGTTTATGTCAGAGGCTAGTCTTGAACCTACCTGATTCTGAAGGAAGTTATCTATCCATGTCTCTCTGTGTTTTAAAATGATTATGAATATTTTTAGCTTGATATTTTATGGTGCTGATTGCTTTAGTAAATAGTTTCAAATTCAATGGTTACTGACTTTATTGACTTTGGTTGATAGGGAAACTTACCCCTGTTCTTATCAGAATTTACCAGCCAAATAGCTCTTTTTGTAGTGTCAGTGACTTGGAAACTAAGGAGATGTCCATCTTTTTGGAAATGACCAAATGATATTTGAATGTAATGAAATATTAATATGTCAGAAAACATGAGAAAAGAGAAACTTTCAGAGAAACCTGGGAAAACTTGTATAAACTGATGCAGAATGAAGTGAGCAGAACCAGAAGAGCAATTTAGATAAGAAACATGTATAAAGACAAACAAAAGAATTCAGATCAAAACAACTACCAATCATGATTCCAGAGGAATGATGATAAAACATGATATAGATATCCTAACCAAAAAGTCCTTGACTCAAAATATAGAATGAGACATACATTTTTTAACATAGTCAATTCTGGATTCATTTTTTTTTTGACTATTCATATTTGTTACTAGGAATTTTCCTTTTTCCAATTAAGAAAAGATGAGAGAGAAAGAAAATAAATCTTTTGTTAATTGAAAAAAAGTTTCTTAAATAAAAGAAAATAATTTATCACACTTATTCCTCCAGGAACTTTTCCCCCAAGATTCAAATACAAAATCTAAGAAATTCTTTTGCTAATGTATTATTGAATAGTCTTCAGCTAATATACTTGATTCTTTTTTTTTAGGTTTTTGCAAGGCAATGGGGTTAAGTGGTTTGCCCAAGGCCATACAGCTAGGTAATTATTAAGTGTCTGAGACTGGATTTGAACCCAGGTACTCCTGACTCCAGGGCCAGTGCTTTATCCACTGAGCAACCTAGCCGCCCCACATACTTGATTCTTAATAGGGACCTTCTGGAGATAATTTCTCAACCCAAAGAAGTGACTCTAACAAAACAAACTGGATGGGGAAGATCCTAGCTTTGCCACTTGCTTGCTCTATGACCCTGGGTAAGTCACTTTCCTCCTTCAGACTTTCTTCATCTGTTAATTGAGGAATTTAGACTAGGTGACCTATGAAGTTCCTATCAGTTCAGAATCTATGGTCCTGTTTTTAGACCACAATCTCACCATGAAATTTTGTTATGGAGGAAAGCTTCTGTTTGGGTATTCAAAAATATTTGATAGTGAAGGCCCTGAAGATGGCATTGCTGCAGGGCTGCAAAATGGTACAAGACTAGAAACATTTGAACCAATGCCAGCTTGGGTGTGAGCATAGGCAGGCCCCTGGACTCACTCTGCTGCTTCTGACGGGCTTTGTCACAGATGGCAGGTCTCAAATAGATCTTCCTTCCCTCCTCCACAGAACAGTCCTGGCTGCAAACGACCACTCCCAGGCAGGACTTCTTCAAGATGCGGGAGTTATGATTGTTGGTGTTGCGCATGGCCCAGCTGCTCAGGTGCCTCTGTGCGTTCCTGTCTTCTGAACTGTAGATGTGCTTCACATAGGAATCTGGCCATTCCTGAAACCAGTCGGTTGTTTTCACATCCTGATAAGAACTCCAAGAATGTTAATTAAAGTAAAAGAAAACACACACACACACACACACACACACACACACACACACACACACACACGAAAACAGAATCATCCATCATAGAAGGAACAATGACTGTGAAGCTTAATATTATTCTACTCAGGAATGGAAGGAAGGGAGACCTTTGGACTCAGGTCTGACTTTAACTATAGAGATTTTATGAATTAAGGGCCATGTACCTTCCTTTTCTCTTTCCCTTTTCTCTTTCTTCCCTCCCTCCTCTTTCCTTGTATCCTTTCTTCTCTTCCTCTTTCCTTTCTTCCCTCTTTTCTCCCTCTTTTCTTCCCTCCTTGCTTTCTTCTTTCTTTTCTCCCCTCTCTCCTTTACACTTCTTCCTCCTTCTCTCTTCCTCCCTTCCTTCTTTTCTTCCTTCCTACCTTCCCTCCTTCCCTTCTTCCTTCCTTCTCCCCCCCCCCCTCTTGCTTCTTGCTTACCTTCCTTCCATGAACCTGTTGTGGAATCTAAAGGAATCCTTTCCTTCAATCAATCGATCAACAAGCATTTACTGAGCACCTAGACTAATGTGACAGACCCTGTGCTAAGCATTGAAGATACCAAAAGGAAAATCGAAATAGTTCCTGCCCTTGAGCTTACTTTCTCTTGGGGGAGACACCTTATTGTGAGACTATATCTAGACCTGGAAGTACATATAGAATAAATACAAGGCAGTTTGGGGAGGGGAAGGACTAGCAGTGGGAAAGATGAAGAAAAACTCCAAGTAGAAGGTAGAATTGAAGAGGAGTCTTAAGGAAAGGATTTTTATCAGCTCCTTGAAGGGATGGAGTTGTTTTTTTTTTTTGCTTTTTTATTTTGTTTTTTGTCTTATATCCCTAGGGTCCCCAGTACTTAACATAGTACCTAACACATAGTAGAAATTTAATCAGTCTTTGTTGACTTGATTGATCAATGAGATATATTCCAGTGATGGAGAGAATGTGTGCAAAATAACATAGTTAAGAAGATGAGGAAATGTGTGAGGAGCAGCTTGGCTGAATTGTTGTTATTCAGTGGTGCCTGACTCTCCATGATCCCTCTTTGGGGGCAAAGATCCTGGAAGGATTTGCCATTCCCTTCTCCAGCTCAGATAAGTAAACTGAGGCAAACAGGGTTAAATGACTTGCCCAGGGGTCACACAACTAAGAAATGTTTGAGGTCAAATTTGAATTCAGGAAGATGAACTGCCCTATACAACTGATTTGGCCAGATCAAAGAGCATAGCAAAGGAAATAATGTATAGAATAAGACTGGGGAGATAGATTCAGTCAGCAAATACAACGCTTTAAAAATCAAATGGGGGCAGCTAGGTGGTACAGTGGGCAGAGAACCAGGAAAACCTGAGTTAAAATCCAGCTTCAGACACTTAATATTTGCTTAGTTGTGTGACCTTTGGCAAGTCACTTAACCCCCACTGCCTAGCAAAATTTTTTTTTAAATCAAATAGTTTATATTTTATCTTAAGGCAATTTATTGAATATGGAAGTGACATGATCAGATCTGTACTGTTTAAAGAGCATTTTAGCAGCTGTGTGGAGGATGAATTGGAGAGGGGAGAAACTTTGGATAGGAAGAACAATAGAAGAGCATTATAATTGCCCAGGTAAGAGGTAATGAGGGCCTAAACTAAGAATGTAATATCTTGTTAAACATGATTGTGTGTGCTTTAACCTATATCAGATTACTCTCCATCATAGGGAAAGGGGAGGAAAGGGAAGGGGGTAAAAAAATTTGGAACTTAAAATCTTACAAAAATATGTCTGCATGTAATTGAAAAGATAAAATAAAAATACCATTCAAGAATGTAGTATCTGTGTGAGTAATGAGAAAGGTAAAGATATGAAAGAGTTATGGTGAAAGAATTAGCAAGATTTGAAAAAGTGATTGAATTCCTTTCCTTTCCTCTCCTCTCCTCTCCTCTCCTCTCCTCTCCTCTCCTCTCCTCTCCTCTCCTCTCCTCTCCTCTCCTCTCCTCTCCTCTCCTCTCCTCTCCTCTCCTCTCCTCTCCTCTCCTCTCCTCTCCTCTCCTCTCCTCTCCTCTCCTCTCCTCTCCTCTCCTCTCCTCTCCTCTCCTCTCCTCTCCCCAAATTATCCACTATATATCTGATGTGTACATAGTTGTTTGTTATCTCCCCTATTAGGCTGACTCCTAGAGAATAGATACTGTCTTTTGTCTTTCTTTGTATCTCCAACCCTTAGCATAATACCTAACACAGGAGTAGGTGCTTAATAATAAATGCTTATTAGAATGCATGAATGTCTCTAAAGCAATCAGGACCCTATTCCTGTGATGCTTTTAATTTGGTGATGTGAATTTGAATAGGACATTCACAAAACCAGAGTTGGGGAGGGGGGGATACCTCAGAGTTCATCTAATCTAACCTGTCCTGCATAGGACTCTCCTCCCCACCCTGACACCAACCTTTGGGCAAATGAAGGGGTAGTCCATTATTACTTCCTTAGCTTCTTCTGATTGTTAAGAGTTTTTGTTTTTATAGAGATGAGATTTGCCTCGGTTCAAGTTCCACCCCTTGTTCCTGGTTCTGCTCTCTGAGGTCAAGCAGAACAAGTAAAATAGATCTTCCACATGACAGCCCTTCAATTATCTGAAGACAACTCTCATGTCATGCACTTTCTTTCTTCTATTTCTCTTGGGTAAATATTCCCAATTTGTTCAAATGATCCTCATATAGAGTGGCCTCCCTTCCCCTCCCCATTCTAGTCACTCTTCTTTCTTTTCTGTACAGACCACTGGGCCTTCATGGAGAAGGCAAAAGGGTTCCTCAGGGCCCTAAGCTCCATTCCATTCTTCTGAAAAGTTTCTTCCTTTCCTCCTGCCCTGCCAATTTTGTAACACTTAAAAATTATAGAGATGAAATGGGAAACTAAGACACAATTTATGAAAAGCCAAGATGTAATGTAAAGGGGTTAGGATTTGGATTTGAAAGACCTAGTTTTGAGATCCTGGCTCTGCCAACCTCACTAGCTGTGGGACCTCATATTCCTC